>NC_061097.1:5914867-5947367 GCF_015104395.2 Macrobrachium nipponense | reverse complement strand
TCATTTAGACCCTTGTATTTGTAACATGTTTAAGAATGACCTCAAAGATAATTACAGACTTAAATAAAAATTGGTTGCCTTTGAGTTATCTTCGTTGTAATGTATGTCTACCTGTATTGTGAATATGTATTGTGAACATGGTTTTGTTTACCAAAGTTCTGAACAGCTGTCACCTATAATTCTTTAATTGTCTTGTCCTTGTATCTGAGATGGTTATCTTAAACTTTTAATCGCACCCATTGTTTATGCTTGTTTGGAAAGGTTACTCTTCTTCCGGGTGTGTCGAATTCTGAGTACTAATCTCTTTATATTCCCTACCTGTCATTTATATGAATCTTCTTGTTTTGTCTTTTGTCCCATGTATGTCAGTTCTGCTTAGTAAAGGACGTAGAAACGTCGTAAGGTCTCGCAGTTACTCCATCATTTATTTTTCCTTCATGGCATATATCTTTATATATATATATATATATATATATATATATATATATATATATAGATATATATATATATATATATATATATATATATAAAACGCCCCCTTTGACAAAACTACACAAAATCACAACCCTTACCTGTTGGCAGCAGGCGCCCTCTATCTGCATGCATATCACTAGGCTAACAAGCTCACATAAATACAAAAATATTTTATTTATTAGCCAAAGCAGATGAACATAAAATAGAACAAAATTATTAATAACTCATGGTTATAAAATCCCAAATCTGCCCACAAAAAACTATAAATTATCATTCCACTCTCCTGGATTAATCTCAGTAATCACTCCAAGTCTCAAAATGTTAAACTGCTACATTTTAAATAGTCAGGTTTAGAAAATCCTGTTTCTAGAATCAAGATATGGAACCCATCTGTAACAGAGATATATCCATTATACTCCCTATTACACAATATTAAATAAAGGTATACACTGCACACTTCTCTCTTTCAAAGGCAAACTGTTTCTAAGTCATTTAAATATGTGCCATACCTTGAGATGGGTTTCCTCAACACCTGGTGCCCTTCTCGACCATCTTTCTTCTTATCACAAAGGAATGTATCTTTCCCTCAAGTGCCTCGAACGGCCAGACCCGTCATTGCACATGCACAACCGGATGCACACTTCTGCCCCACCCCAAGATCGCCCATGGTTACAGTACAGACAACCACCAGCAAAAAATGCACACACATTAGGGTCCTTCGTTCAAGAAGGCTATCTCTACGGCGCTCTCTGGGGCGTGCCTTGTCTCCAAGCGATCAGTGTACCACATGATACCATAAGCTGCTTTCAAAAATGCTTGCAAATCAGTCCAGGTATAACATTTTGCAAATTGGAAACTACTGCAACGATGTGAGAGGGCACCTTTATTGAAATCTAGCAAAGCTTTCGCCTCTCTAAACGCCTCTATATCATCAGTTATGTTTTTTGCGCTTAAATAATTATTCACACCTTCAATAAAGATTTGCACTGGGTATGCCACACCACATTTACGATTCCACTGAATGGGCTCACGCCCGCACTCATGTTCGTTACGTGATGTAGCAGTGTTGTAGTACTCTTAGCATCCGCCATTTTCCTCTCTTTACGGGAGCTCTTGTGTTCTATAAGATTCCCCAACCTCAATAACATTAATGTATTTATATACACACAAATCCCAATCCAGAACAATTAATACAAATTACCCCCAATAAAGGATAAATAAAAAAAAAAAACATGCCCCGCGCCCAGTAATTCATCCTACAACAGCTGTTTGCAGAACAAGGTGACAAAAAATAAAGAAAAATATAATTAATAGGATGGGGACACAAAAAAAAAGTGCAAAGTGCTTTGTCAAGTGGTCCAGCCTAGCAATGAACTCCTGTCACTCAGACTCACTCACTCAAATCTCGCCTCCCACTCTCTCTCTCTCTCTCTCGTCTTCTCTTTTCTCTCTCTCTCTCTCTCTCTCACTGGGCGTGACTCATAACAACTCAAAAACCTCGCTCATATTATTACAAAAACCCCCAATGTCCATCGAATTTCGAGAGACATCAAAACAAAAACACCCTTTGAGTAAATTCATCACAAATAAAAAGAGAATAAAAACAAAAAACAAAGAAAGAAAAAAAAAAGAAAGAAACAATGAAATTACACTCACATCTTCATATAACCTGGAACCCAAATTTGTATACGCACCACAAATATGCGTAGCCTATTCACTGCATTCATAAAACACTTTAATATGTCAAAACTTAAACTTTTTCCCTCACGATCTCAAAACGCTGATTTTCATGAATCACTGACTGGCTAAAACTGAGATGTAGAGAGACACCAGACGCTTTGAACAGCACATCGAACCATTGAATCAGCAAAAAGAACCCCGAGTATCTTGTGGCATAATTATAACCCCTTTTCCTATCAAAACATATATGTCTAACTAGTCACCAGTCTCTTCGTTAGCGTACCTACAGCCTATAAAATGTATAAAAAGCTTCTTAAACTGTTGCCACCACTATAACCTCACCCCCCCCTTTGACAAAACTACACAAAATGACAATGCTTACCTCTTGGCCGCAGGCGCCCTCTATCTGCAAGCATGTCACTAGGCTAATAAGCTCACATAAATGCAAAAATATACTGTTTATTACCCAAAGCAGATGAACATAAGACAGAGCAAAATGATTAATAAGTCATGGGTATAAAAAACCCAAGTCTGCCCACAAAAAACTATAAATTATCAATCCCCTCTCCTGGATTAATCTCAGTAATCACTCTAAGTCTCAAAATGTCAACTGCTACATTTTAAAATAGTCAGGTTTAGAGAATCCCATTTCAAGAACCATGATATAGAACCCATCTGTAAGAGATATATCCATTATACTCCCTATTACACAATATTAAATAAAGGTGTACACTGCACACTTCTCTCTTTTCAAAGGCAACTGTTTCTAAGTCATTTAAATATGTGCCATACCTTGAGACGTATTTCCTCAACACCTGGTGCCCTTCTCGACCGTCTTTCTGCTTATCACAAAGGAATGTGTCTTTCCCTCAGGTGCCTCAAACGGCCGGACTCGTCATTGCACATGCACAAACGGATGCACACATCTGCCCCACCCCAAGATCGCCATGGTTACAGTACGGACAACCACCAGCCAAAAATGCACACGCATCAGATTTCTTCATTCAAGAAGGCTATCTCTATGACGCTCTCTGGGCGCGCCTTGTCTCCAAGCGAGGGGAGCTGACATGACATGTAATTCACTAACACATCAATTCATACTTATATATATATATATATATATATATATATATATATATATATATATATATATATATATATGTGTGTGTGTATATATATATATATATATATATATATATATATATATATATATATATATATATATATATATATATATATATATACGTACATGCAACGTAAAAACACCATACAAAAAAAACTAGGTTTGCATGGTAACTAGGTCAGTTTCGTTCAAAACAGCTGCATTCAGAATGTCATTACAGTTTCAATGGAGGCTCTATTTGCCATTATGAAAACTGTAAATTGTCCCTGTTTAATTAATAGTACATTGAACCAGCTTCCTGTTATGCAACATGGGTACTTGATAATCAAATGTTATTACTTATAATGTAATTATTATATACGAACGCATTCATTTCTTCTCAACTGGTGAGGGTGTCGACTGATATAAAAAAAAATGGAAGGATCGTACGATTATTTCCAGCAATATTTATAGTTCCAGAAGATCCGAAGTCCTGTGTTTATGTTGTTTATGTATTCCCCTTGAATTCCCTGAAGGGTTTAGTTGTCGAACTCTCTCCTGAACATATATTATCACAGAGACAACAATGCCGGAGTTTTATTTAGGATCTGGAGATTCATTGATACTTTACTCCAAAGTCAATTCCTCAGTCTGTTCCGGTTACAAATATCTAAGTTTACAGAAGATAATTACTTGCTGGCGATTGTTGATATACAAAAATATACCCAAGAAAATTATAAGAAATGTTGACCCTAGATTATAGGCTAAAGTATGTGTTAGTATTTAGAAATAACAGAAGTGTTGTTTAAAAAAAAGAACAAAGATGGACAAAGCTAATAATTATTCCATTCCGTGGTGAATTGTTGTCAATAATCAGGTTAAAAATGCTGAGATTAACAAGAATGTATAAAGCAGATTTTGGTTAAAACATTGGGAAAAAATACATAAACCTTCTTTCATAAAACGGAAAAAAGAAAGGTAAAATGTAGAATGTTAAATTTAAAAGGGATATTGAAAGAATGCAGAGAGAGAGAGAGAGAGACGAGAGAGAGAGAGAGAGAGAGAGAGAGAGAGAGAGGTGCAAATATTCCCAATTTCCTCTTGAAGATGGATTAAAATTCAATAGTTTTATTGGTGAACTACTTCAGAAACATGGAGTCATAGAATGATAACCCAAACAGAATATTGAATAAATAAAAGACAGACATAAAAAAAGGTCATACCAATAGACAGGAAGGAACATAAGCCAGTGATGAAAAAGCAAGAGGGTCTCATATTCAAGTCATAAAAGACAGAGAAAGAAAGAAAACATTTTTTTCTTATATTTTTTTTATTATAAATAAACTACATTATAATCAGATTTTATATATATTTTAAATTTATACACTTGCATTTGCACAAACATCAATCTTATATCCCTAATAGACTCTGCAAGTTATACACTCAACTATTCACAAATGAAGTACCTTTACTGATAGCCAAATCTGGTACAAAATAAACTATCGTAGATTAATACTGTTACATCAAATGTACAAGACATACGAATTAATTATTTTAATCAGTTTTTTTTCCACACATTTAACAAAGTTCTGGTATTATGTAAGTTTGACTACCATATCCTATTAAAAACTATAAAGTAATTATTCTTTTACGAAAACTTCTAGTGTCCTATCATAATAGACATTCTTTAATCTTTAATCGCCTCCTATCGCATGTTCATTTACTCTTGAAGGATTGAAATAGCTAGACGTTTTTTAATTTGTCTCATACAAACTACAAACAAAATGTCGCTTTGTATTCTTAATTTTACTTTTATCTTAACGCCTGTTATGTAACAAAATAGATTTATTGTAATTATTATCTTATTTTACCATACATTATAATATTGTAAAAAAAATCATTCCATTTATAGCCCTGAAAGTGGGAAAAGATTCCCGAAACCTTAGTGGAAATAAAAAGAAGAAAGGATTTCCAGTCTTCTTGCTGCCCTGTTCATTATTGAATTTAAACTCACCAGGGGCGAATTACATTTGACGTAAATATGATGGCTCCACTTTGCGAGTTTATCGTCATCTTGAGTCCTCCAGCAAAAAATTAGTAATATTGTACCGAATTTTATTAAATTCAAACTTTATAGGTCTTCGCTTTATAATTCAAATTTTAATAAATCCTCCACAGTCTCTTTTAGGTATGGAAATTAGTTTTAAATATAAATCTACAACTAGACTGAAGAGCTCAGTGTCGACGTCCTCACGTTCATTTTACAATACTTTATCCCCACTTGATGGCTTATACATTAAATCTGTTCTAAATAGGAACATTTTCCACAAGTATAATAGAGTTTCACAAAATTAGGTATTAACCAGCCAAGATTCCTGTCTCCAAAAGATGTTTTAAACCTCTCTTACTACGTGCTTTTAAAAAGGAAGAATTATCGCTTTCTTTAGGTGTTTGACTTCTGCCTACTAAATTTCAAACCTAATTTCTATCAGTTTTTTCTTCCCTTTGAAAGTCTTTTTCATTGCATCTGTAATCTTCCTGCACATACAATTCAAAGGCCCAGCAGACTATTCAGAGTATATCAGACAAAGTATTTTCGTCTTTAAACAGAGAGACTTTATGATACTTAGGCAGTTTTCAAGGAATAATATTATAGTTTGTAGGCCAGATAAGGGCATGGGAGTTGTTATTCTTAACCGTTGTGACTATATACAAAATTGGAACATTTTTATCAGACTTCAGTAATTTTGTTGAAGTAGGTGAATCTCAGTATTATCTGATCTTTAAAACTATGATCAAATAAACCCTACATTAGAGCAGTTAAAAGAGAAGGGTAAGTTATCTGAACAGTCATATCAATCACTGCATAGATCTGGTTCAGCTTTCAGTGTCTTACATGGTCTTCCAAAGGTCCATAAGTCTAATATAGTGCTCAGACCGATTTAATCCAATAGTAGATTCACATCAACGGTGCATCTCATGTCTAGGCCAGTGGCTTACGACGCTCTTGATTGTCTGTTGATAAGCCAATCACAGGGCTGGAAACTCGCAGTCTCTTGAGAGAGTTCACATAGGCAGGATGTATGTTCCAACTCTCCTGAGGTATATTTTTGAAAAGGGAGCAAGTTGTAAGCGGATTTGTCGGAATCAAATTTACACCAAGTGCATTAAAATGTTCATTGATAATTTTATTTAACGATCTGGCCATGGTTACGGCAGCCGTAACGCGACTTTCCAAGTCTATGTTAACTATTTTATTTTTTATGTGCATGTGCTTGTGTTTCTGGGACCCATAGCATGTGACATGCGGGAAGCATTCCCGAAGTGTATATGCCTTAGCTGACAACGGAGCTGCTCGGCCAATCACAGCCAGGAAAAATACTGACTTAGAATGACGTCATCTCCCTTTCTGCCAATCGTCGCAGGGGTACAAATAATACTGAAAAAGTTTCGTGTGTTTTGCAAAGCCCGTTTAGTCATATTCACCCCTTTGGCTATGTTCAAGACTATCATTCACTCCCTTGCAATATCAATAGTTTTTTTTTTTTTTTTTTTTTTTAACTAGATAAGAACTGCCTTTGCATAGGTCAGCTAGAAAAAACATAAATCAATTACTCAACAGAAGGAATTTTCATTTGGTGGTGTAACATTATAGTCTGCACTTAATCATATATCTATTTCAATATGTGCGGAAGCTAATCTGTCGCTGTCTCACGAAGTTACAAAGTATTATGTTGAACGTATGCCGCCTCTCACACAAGCCTGGCCTTTTAAGTCCATAAACCATCCGTGGGCGTCATGGTTTTCCAGCCTGTATGCCAAGGCAAATCCGTACTCCTCTGATTTGCCTCGGCATGCAGGCTGGAAAACCGTCATGCATGCATGCATGGAACGCTGTGATTAGGTAACGATTCCCCATTCCTCTTTCGTAACAGAAATAATGAAATTTCATTTCATCACAGCTACTCTTGCTTTATAATTTGGTCTGGCCTTGCCTGGAATACTGCTCTCATGTCTGGAAAAGGTGCTCTACATATAGGCCTGCTTCCTTCTTGACAGTTGAATTCTAATTGCTGCAAGGAGTTTGCACAATGTATTCCGGTACCTTTAAAATGACCAAGGAACATTTGCCAAGCAATGTAATTGCACATTTCATCTTTGGAAATAGCCAACTTCCATATTAAATGACACAGTGAATGATTCTTTCAAATTGTCTCTAGTTGTAGAATTTTCATCCTTCTTCAGTTTCTTGGTTCTTTTGACCTATTCCTCTTTAGGATGCAAGTTTACTGTCACTGGAATCAATCAATATTGTTTTGTCTGGCTTTAGGAATTTTTATTTTATTTAATTATCAAGTTCAGTTTTATGTTTGTGAGCTTGATATAGGTCGTCTGGCCAATCTCAACAGCTTTTCAGTAAAACAAGAGCTACATGACCTCCTAATGCTGGTTAATTGATGACTCTTACATACAGGCAATGCAAATGTAGCATGTAATACTACTACTAAGTTAGCATACTAAAACAAGTGTTTCCTTATTTTTACAGTAGATAATTCTAACAAATTATTGAAACCAATATATAAATAAACAAATAAATAAATAAAACTGGGCTATATACAGTGGTTACTTGCAGTTGCTTACTAAGTATGATTGAACTATTTTGAAAATTAGAGATATGGCTAATAATACTTCTTACTTTAGTCAAGTATATGATAGAGTAATGTTACTGTCTTGTGGCCCTATGGTCGTATCAGAAATATTTTTAACATTTTGCCATTCCTTGAAAGAAAAAAAAGTTGGGCTATGGGCCAATAGCGTTTTCCTGATGTTGGTCATCATTATAGTAAAAGTCAATACTTTTGAAAAAAACGCTCATAATCTAACCATTATACATAAGAATTTTCTTTAAAAAAAAGAGGTAGGGCAAATAATTTTTAGTTGGTAGGCCAAGATCCTAAAAAAAATAAAAAATAAGTAAAATGAAAATATTTATGACATTTTTTGTTCATGGCTGGCAACTATGCCAGAATGTATCTCTATAATGTAATGGTTCAGAAACAACCAGTTTTCAAAATGGCATTTGTCCTTTATGGTAAAATTGGAGGTCAAAACGTAAAATTTGAAGTTTCTCCACGAAAAATATTAGTCGTCAAATTTTGGCTCATTCTCAAAACCGGAGTAGAGGGAGCAGACTAATTATATGATAGTAAACGACATTCTGAACAACTTTTGTTAAATGAACTTCACCCAAAAATCTCTCATTTGGTCTCTGCCAGATTTTACTCATCATAGGCAGGATTTTAAGGAATGTGGCCAGGATTTTGAAGTTTGTGTGCAAGATTATTAGGTTCATATGCGTGATTTTGAGATTAAGATGGGGGCTTTTGAGCTTCAGATGTAAGATTTTCAGTAGACTGCTCAGCTCTCATGTGTGATTTTGAAGCCTGAAGCTGTATCTACCAGGTTTTACAACATATTGCTTTGTACAGTTAGGCAACTTACTGGTAGGTTAACTACCTTATTAAGATCCTTACTATACGAGGCTAAGTTGAATGTGTTGACAGTTGACAAGAATTGGTTTATTGGCATGCACCTTCAAGTCTCATCCATGAAGGTCTATTGTCTAGCCAACAAAGCTCAGGCCTTATCTATGTAAACTGCATACAAACTATCTAACATGCTATATAAGTTTGTAGTCTACTTATAGGAAATTCTGTACAAATGAATGAAATCAAATAAGATATGTAAACTTACGCTTGGCTAACCTATCCTCCCACTGTCAGTCTTTTTGGCCACTCGGATTCTGACAATTTGAGTCGAGAACAGGCTCACTTGTTTATATTCTGTGACATGATATTCGTATATGAAAATGACCAAGTTAATGAACTATATATTTTGAACTTTCAAAAGTGTGCTGAGCACTATACGTTGATAAAAATCTAGTTTTTTAATTTGGTAAATTATATGTAATAATATATATATATATATATATATATAATATATATATATATATATATATATATATATATATATATATATATATATATATATATATATATATATATATATATATATATATATATATATTTCAACATTGACGAATTCTCCTTCAAATGTAAACGGACATTAAACTCTTCCGATTCTTATTCATTCATGTCAACACTGGGGATTTGTCTGGTCGTCCATAGTAAAAAATTCTTATTACTACGGGACAGTTTTTCTTCACCGACGGCAAACATAAGAAAAAAATTATAATGTTAAAATGTACACTGATGCGAAGAAAAAAATATAGTGTTAAAGTGTACACTGATGCGAAGAATGAAGTTTAAGCTTCTAAAATAAATGTGTATTACACTCTGTGTACTTCTTTTCCGCATTCATAACAAGTAACTTTAAACAAAAGCGGTAACACGATACGGTAGATGCGATATGCAACATTCCACTAGTTTAAAAAGTTACAAAAATACCATAAGTAAATTTAGACTTTAATGGTACGAAAGCCATTCAATTATTTGCATCATTAATTGAAGCCTAAATTTAATTGTGGTGTTTCAGTCTCGCATTGAACTACTTTTTCAACACCATTCGTCCTCCTCCTCCGATTATTGGCAGAATGGGAGATGACGTCAATCACGTCACTGTTTTTTTCAGGCTGTGATTGGCAGCAAGGTAGATGACGTCATTCTAGCCACTTTTTTTTCAGGCTGTGATTGACCGCTGAGTCATACCGTTGATTGAAAGAAATGTAATTATATAAAGGATAATTCCGACATACTAATACTGATAATAAGACAAAAGAAAAAAAAAATGTTTGCGTACTTATTTTCCCAAAATGCATGCAACTTTTTCAACATCATTCGTCCTGCTCCGATGATTGGCAGAAAGGAAGATGACATCATTTACGTCACTGGTTTTTCGTCCTGTGATTGGCCGAGCAGCCCCTGGCATCCGACAGTCACAAACTACGGGTCCCAGAAAACTCACGCGCATGCACATAAAAAAAAAATGTCGTAATCGCAGCCTTGAACAGATGCATTCGGCTGCTGTCACCGTAGCCACATCGTTTTAGTAAAGCCTTGACAGTAGGTGCCAGTGTTTATGTAAGGAAAAGATATATATATAAAATATATAATATGTATATATATATAATATATTATTAATATATATATATATATATATATATATATATAAGTAATCGATAAAAAATAGAAAAAGATATTAAATTATTATATATATACTTATATATTATAATTATTATAATATATATATATATATATATATATATATAGATATATTATATACTATATATATATATATATATAGTATATATTATTATAATATATATATATATATATATATATATATAATATATATATATATATATATATATATAGATCATTATTAGATATATATTATATATTATATATATATATATAATACTATATATATATATATCTATCTATATATATATATATATGTATATATATATATATATATATTATTATCATTATATTATGATATATATATATATATATATTAGATATATATGATATATATATATATACGTATATATATATATATACCATATATATATATATATATATAACCATAACATATATATATATAAGATATATATATATATATATATATATATATATATATATATATATATATATAGATTATAGTATACATAATATATAATTTATATATTATATATATATATATTATATATATATAGTATATATAGTATTTATTATATAATAATATATATATATTATACTATATATATATATATATATATATATATATATATATATATAGATATATATAAAATATATATAACTATTATATATATTATATATATATACTTATATATATAATATTATAATATATTATTATATATATATAAATATATATATATTATATATACATACATACATATATATCTATATATATAATATCTATATATAATATATATATAATATATATATACATACATACATAATATATAATATATATATATATATATATATATATATACTATAGATATACTATATATACTATAGATATATATATATATATATAGATATATTTTTTTTTTTTTTTTTTTTTTTTTCTGAACATTTTTTAAAAATACAAAGGCAAAGGGAAGGAAAACATTTTACAAGCAATTTTTGTATGACCTTGTCAATGATCTTAGTAGGGATACAATTATCATTAATGTATTTATAGAGGAAGGTAATTTCATTGTGAAAAAGTTACCAGTCTGAAGTTAAGTAATAGTGCCCTATGCATAAGGGTGTAAATAGAATTTAAGAAAATTATTTAAGCAAAAACTAAAAAAAAATGGAGCCCAGCCCTATAAATATTTTCCTCCTAAATATAGTTGTGTTAAAACAGTTATTATCCTTAGATACCAAAATGCGACAAAATGGTAATGGAACTCATGCTCCTTTTCTACAGTAAATGTGATATTAGGATGGTGTGAGTTACCGAATTAAAGGAAAGAATCAGTGTGGAACTCACGCTTGAAAAGGGCAAAATTGTCGTCCATGTACTGAGCATAAGATAAAGCTCGCAAAGATAATAGACATTCATCAAGCATGGATTCCTTCAGCGATCATATGAAGATATTAGCGAATGTTGGGCCAATAGGGAAACCAGTGGCCACCCCTTACACCTGCTATACAATTTCCCGTTGAAAACATTAACCGTGTCCAGCACGGCCCACTTTAAAAACCTTTTAAAAGAAACGATTACAATTACAATATTTGGAGTCGGGCTCAGGAAATAACTTATATAAAGTAATATTAATAGTTTCTCTGACAGGCAGACGTGGCTGGTCATACACAAGTCAGGGTCTTGCCGTAATACTAAATCCTTTAAGAGTCTGTTAGAGTATAGTTCTTCCTAGTGAGAGGTTCCAATAATGGCCGACAAGGTGCTAAGCGTGGCTTACTTGACAAATGCCCCGAAAAACATTAAGCAGATCTATACATGTGCAAATCAACGAATCCGTGTTATTATGTTATTATCGAAGCTAAATTACGCTTAGTCATTTACATATATCATTTCTTGACTACAGAAAAATCATATAACAATTATAAATAAAAAAAAAAAACTTTGTTTTGGGACTAGTTACATCAGTCATGGGAGCTACTATTGGTCAGGAGTACGGACATAATCAATGATTAAATGCAGCCATCTTTAAAAATCTCTGTAATTGTTTTCTGGTAGTGAGGGGGTGGAGGGACTTGCCTTACGGATACCCTTAAGTTTGCAGTTATAGGAGCGAAAAGGCGTTTTCTATCTTCAAATCATAAATACTGAACAGTTGCCTTGCCAGACTCATTCTTCCCAGCTTGACTGTTTATTTCCTTGTATCCCGTAGTTTCTTGAAATCCCGTAGTTTCTGAGAATCCTCACATGCTCACTCTTCGATGGATCCAGCAATTGATTCACTACTCATTGGAATGTTTCAGATGCATTTATTAGACCAAACGGCAAAGTGGTGTGTTGATCCAGTCCAAAAAGAGTAATGAAAGTTGACAATAATTTAACATTCTCATCCAAAGGAATTTGATAATACCGTTCAATAAATCTATCTTGGAAACAAACTTATAGATCAGTTACTTGATAATAATCAAGTAAACTGATCTATAAGAGGCAAGGGACAATTATCAGGCACACTGAAGTAATTGAACTTCATATAAATAGTACATATTATAAATGGGCCACCTGATTCTTCACCAACACATGAAAAACTGTAATGACCTGAACTGGGTTCAGCTAATTCATGTTATAACAAATACTCAACTTCTTTCTTCAAAACATCTTTGTGGAAAGGTGATTTCAAAGGTTTTGCATCTTCTCTGACCTTTATTTCATATTTTGTAGGATCAGTATGCCTAGGTACTTCTGCGAAAATGGTAAGGGAATTTTAAATGACTTCACTTAATATATTACTTTGCTCAACAATCAGATGTTTTAGTTTATCCTCCAAATTTCGCAATATGGAAGAATCTTTGATCTTGTTTTCAGCTCCCAATTCGTAACCATCGTCAACCTCTGTGGATGAAGTTGTCTGTTACTGAAACTGTTTCAATTTTAAGGTTTTAAAGGATTTACATGGCTCTTCCTCTGCGTTTCCTTCTTCCTGGTGTTTCAGTCACATAATTTTGACCAATTAACTTCTCTATTATCTTATGAAGACCTTGAAATTTGTTTGTAAGGGGAAGTATTTTCATATGTAAGAAAACACTAGAACTTACTGACATACATTAAAACTTCTTAGTTAGGTTTAGCATTATATCTTCTTTTCATTTTCTCCTGATTAATTTTCAGATTTTCTAAAGATAATTTTTTCATTTCTCTGAAACTTTTCCTCAAGTTTTTCACATATTTTTAGTGAATATCCCCTTGATTTTCTTCCCAATTTTTTTTTCAAGAATTGTCGATAGTCGTCTTACTTTTCGACAAAAAGTTGTGCCATTGGGTGAACGTCTCTTTTTTTTTTTTTTTTTTTTTTTTTTGACAAAGCATTCCAGACTTCAAATAACTTTAAGGGCAAACCAGTATCCCATTCTCTTCCTGACTCGCGACAGTACTTTGTTAACATGCTATTCAATGTTTGGTGTTGGGTTTTTTGTTTCAGGAGGTTTTCAGTACCCTGGGAATTCTTGACAAGTTCGATCCTTCCCGGGAAATCTTGGGATATCCCGAGATTAGGTACAATGATAAATACCAAATGAAAATCATTATCTCCCGGTACTTGTTGAATCTCATATTACATATTATGCATTTTCATTCAACTGAGGAAATCTTTATGGTATATAATGGTACTTTATCATATTTAAAACTGAAAGATTGAACAGAGATTGTATGAATTATATGATTTTACTGACTTAGTAAGGATTGAAATGATATACAGCATGACAAAGTCTCACTATTCAAGAGATGAGTAACATGAGCACATTTTTGCTGGAAATGGAATACTTGAAAGCATGAAAGGATCGTAAGTCCAGCTAAACTCCTCATAGCTCACAGGAAATAGTAAATAATAGTTCTTATGCCTACGATGATCATAATAGGCTTCATAATTGACTTATCCACTTGTGAATTCAGGCTTTGTTGTTCATGATATAACTTTTCAGGAAGCATAAGCAGTCACTACTGTTGTCTGTCAGCCTTGTTCCTGATTTGGTAATGAAAAGACCAGCAGCTGAGGAGGCCCTCTCATCTTCAATTGAAGTTGGTGGCACAGTGGAAGGCCTGAAATATCTTCGAATTATGTGTCCTCTCTCCAGTTGTCTCAGATAAAATGAATAATTTCCTAATATTTCGGAAACCCTATTCCCTTCTATTTTTACCTTGAGATTTCCATTTCTTATTGAATTGCCAAATTAATGAAAAGGAACATTCGGTCTTATTTTTATGATGCATATATTTATCAATATATCTTATTTTCATGGTGTAATATTTTATAGGAAACTATGCACCTGGTTGCAGATGAACTTTTTCACTGCAGCTCTTTTTGAATCTTGAAATTCCTCGCCCTGCAATTCACGGAATTTGAAACCATACCCCGGCAAATAAAACTGGGCTAAATATGGCCTAGATCCCGGAAAAGAAATCTTACAGTTACCTAACTACTTCTGATATGCATATTGACGATCATCTAACAATCCTTTAACTTCCACATAATTATATAATGGCCGAAAAGTAAGTTTTTCTACAACTTTTAAGAGTACAGAGAGAATAGAAATTGGCCTGTAGTTACTGCAGGCGGCAGATCTGCCATTCTTTGGTACGGCCACTTTATTAATAAAGTTGGTCTCACCCGCAAAGGTTCTAGGTCGACATAAAAATTAATAGAATCCACTAATCTTGGCAGTCAATAAACTAAAAAGTAAATAAATAAATAAATAAATAAATCAGGATCTACTCCATCAACATTACCAAAATTTTCTTAACATTCCTGGAGCGAGATACAAATTTTATAAGAATAGGCTCAGGATGACAAGTATCAGGGAGTGGGACATCCTCAGCTGGATGCTTAGCTTCAAAAACTGGATAAAGGAGACCAGCTTTTTCCTTATGTGCGGTAACCAATCTGCCATGAAGTTGAGCCTATCCCAAAGAAAGATGCTGATCAATTCATTCAAGTTTCCATTTTGATGATTTATTGAAATTCATCTCAGCTTTATGGTATTAAATTCTACTTGCAGCACGGAAAGACTCACCAAAAATGGTGCAGTTTTCATGTGAACGACAGTGTCTTCATGTGTTGAATTTGGTCAGTTTGTCATCGCAAGCTCTTCTACATATATAATCAAACCATGGCTGGTCATTTGTCCTGACTTTAATGGCCTTTCTAGAGAAAAAGAGCAACATGGATACGAGAGCAAACTAACGTAGCAGATATTTAAACAAGTATCGTTATCAGAATTTAATTTAGCTTCCTTTCGGCTTCTGGATCTGATATAGCATCTGAAATATTAATATTCTTAAAAATAGCAGTATATTTGAGTCTTATCGCCTTGCAACTGACCACTGATGGAGAGGTACCAAGAAAAGGCATGATATTGTATAAGAGAGGTACTTTCCGATATTCAGTGACTGGAGGGAAAGAATAACTAAGAGATCCATAACCAGTTGACATCAGCCTCATAAGCCTGAGTGTGGGGAGGCGACTTGAGAATGGCAGGAAGAGCCGTGCAGAGATTTGAGATGGAAGACATTGTTGTCCGCCAGTCTTTACTTTCATTAATTTTAATCGTGCATTAATTGTAGCATAGCCTGAATATATATCCTCCAAATTTCTCACGGGTGCCAAAGGGTTTTCAATTCAAGTAAAAGGCTGCTTGTAAACCCAGTCACACCAAAGGACAACTGAAGGCAAGGAAATGATGAATGCATTTCGAAAAAACTGTTAGTTATAAATAGATAACAACTATTTGAAACGAACGATGCACACTTTGCAGTAACAGTCAAATTTATTATTGCAAACATAATTCGTAGGTATAGATAAAGTTACTTTCATATCTTCCCAAAATCTAATCACTTGCTGAAAGACGTAATAAGCCCGAAATTGGTTAATAATTTGTAAATATACACACATAAGGTTTGCATCGTCCAGCTCACAAAGATATGAACTAACCAAACATAGCCTCTTCGGCAGAGGAGCAAAACAAGAACCGTGGCATCCGTTTGCACCCGAAATTGAAGAGGGTTCAACCAGGATATCGGGTGTTTTCGTATAATATATCATCATCTTACAATGGACTAGAGAAACTTTGATTCGAAATCTTGTTCTCATGTGCCGGATATTCACCGTAAAGAGGGATGCAACCTGCAATACCGCGGCAAAAATGACTTGTTAAGAACAATTTACTTGTAAATGTTCGAAAATAAAACGTTGGAAATTCTCATCGACGTATCTCCAATACAGCATTAATCCGAACTGATAACATTGTTAAAACGAACCTCTTCAGTAATTGTACTAAAATGATACACATTTCAATACTTTTTGTAGGATAGAATTCCTGTTCTCAGTGATCGTTACCAACGATAGAAAATCATACTGATAATGCTTTTGAGCTGAATTTGAACGAAGAACGCCTCACCATAAAAGAGAAATTCGACGAGAATGGTTCCAAAAGTTAAATCTATTTAAACGAAACAACAAAGGCATTGTAACTAATACAAAGCATTCCATGACAGTCAGACTGCTAGTGTGAATAACATTATTTCTATAACATTTATGTCCGACCAACATAATAATATATCTTTATCTCACAGCAGAATGGAAAAAAAATATTTATTCCGCGTCATTGTCCTGTAAAACAACTATCCCTTTAAATTAAAATTAATGTTTCTTTGTTCTTCCACAGTCATTACTGTTGAGTTAATTTACTTGCGTTATTAAAGAACGGATGACTAAATACTCTTTATGAACAGGTAGTTTAAGTAAGAAATATCACAAATGATGACTGCAAGCATTCATTATTGAATGTTTACGTAAAAAATACCACAACTGATGGACTGCAAACATTCATCTTTGAATTAAAAACAATTGCACTGAGTAACAGCCATCTTTGAGTAATCAGACCTTTACCTTGAAAGACTGTAAAATGATGACAGGAAACATTTAACACTGAATAATTTCAGTTTATGGAAGGACTTACCAATTCAATAATGATTTTATTAATGGCACTTGAGGACAAGGCCGCAATTTACCATTGCTCATTTACCTGGTAAAAGAATAAGAAACTACTAAACTGATATTACTTAGATTTCATATTTCTCTCTTAACAGTGTGCATAGAATCATTAATACAAAATTGATTTTTTTTCTTTTTTGCTGAGACAGAATTTACAAAATTACTTTTCTGGACGAAAATGACATTAGCAGTGAAATGACCAATCCTTTTTCATGATGCTGGCTATTAAATTACAGATTTCAATTTAAGCATCGCAATGCCTTTGAAATTGTTTAATACAAAGCTTTTCGAGTAATTATTGTACTGCATCGCACATTTCTTAAATAAAGCAGTTAGATATGACAGAATCCTTTACATATTTCATCAACAACACTTCGGCGAAACGGAAATCAACAATTACGAGTTATCTTCCACAATTATGGCTATTTATTTTAATTATATTCACGTGGGTTAGTAAATAAGAAAAAATTTTCCATTAAAATGTGACATTAATTGCATGCAATTTTAGTAAGACTGTAAACGTTGGTGTAAACTTATTTTATAGTAGTAACAATGGAGTAGAATTGCAGAAAGTAGAAAGTTTTAAGTAAAAAAAGTAACTCTGGCACTAGGTTTTATAAATCGTTGATGACACTGTAAGTCCGAGGTCCAAGGAAAGCATTACAAGAGCTGTAGAGATTTCGGTCTCACCCCTTCGCCAATTTCAGATGGGATTTTATTTTTGTGTTGCAGTGTAAAAAAATATGTTCTTAATGATTAGTTGAAATATCTTTTGTGAGAAATGTAAACTGTCTTTGTCAACTTGTGCTCGGTTTGAGTTCGAACGCTTGTGTGCGAGTAACCATGAAGGTGGGGCTTGGTTGTACAGAGCCAAGACTGAATGGACAGTGTAAGGACATTAATAAACCACCTGGAAATGCTAAAGTTGGTTTTCATTAGCTGCCTTCCACCCTCACCATGAAAGGTGGCAGCATGGTGGTTCAGGGAAGCAACGCCACATCGAAAATTGACGTCTCTCAACCTATCAAACCGGATATGCACACGATTACAAACACGCTACTTCACAACAGGAAAGGAGGGCATCACATGGTATTTGAAAGTTTTCCGAATGCCTGCCCCTTCACTCATATAATTTTACCGGACCAAAATATTTTCTTCCTAAAGTTCCTCTCCTGGTGAAAAATAAACATAGAAAACTATTTTTGTGTTGAAAATATTTCTACAGAAATTTGAAAGTTATTACACTTACAGTACTACATTATAACGTACGATTTAACACACAACGATTTTTAAAAAAAGCATCACACAAGATATTTCCGTTTTAAATGCCAAACTTTTAAAAAGAAAATAAATAATCTGAGGAATGGGAAGAAAATAATAGCCAGAGAGAAAATAAAGTGTTAAGCAGGTAAGAGCAATATAATAATGTAAAAAATAACGTGCATCTGTGGTGTGACAGGCAGGAACTGATAAGGTTGTCAAGGAACTAGCATTGCCTGAAGGGAGATCATCATGATTATGTTTTTTCTCTTCTCTGCGAGATTTGTTGGACAGAATCTCTTTTTACGGAACAAGAAATGTTCTGTTCATGAAATGAAATATGTCTCGAAATAATATAATTATAAACTCCCACGTACAGAATATTATAATAATAATAATAATAATAATAATAATAATAATAATAATTATAATTTTTTATTATTATTATTATTATTATTATTATTTTTTTTTTTTTTTTTTTTTTTTGCTCTATCACAGTCCTCCAATTCGACTGGGTGGTATTTATAGTGTGGGGTTCCGGGTTGCATCCTGCCTCCTTAGGAGTCCAATTATTATTATTATTATTATTATTATTATTATTATTATTATTATTATTATTATCATTAAAAGTAATGGCTACTTCAGCGGCGTTACGCTTGTAAAACTTTGTCTCTATTTTTCGAATAGCGGCTTTTTTTCAGTACTAACTTAAACAGGCTAGTAGAGCGCCTATGGAGGTCAAGATTAGTGTATATATTTATATTTCAATTTTTACAGATAACTATGATATCAAAAACATCAAAGTCATTCACGGTTTCCTCTCTCTCTCTCTCTCTCTCTCTCTCTCTCTCTCTCTCTCCCTTGTAGCGAGCATTCGTCTGGAGCTGCAGCCATTCTCATGGTTAGGAAGCTAAGGGTGGACTGCTTCCAATACTGCACTGTACTATAAAGGGCGGGAGGGGGGGGGGGGTAGGATAGGATGAGGGTTCGGTCACAACAGATTTAAACCCATTGCAGGGTCCCAGGAAGGAAGTTATGGCTTGGATGGGGGAATTAGGATCGTGAAAGGAAGGTATTAGTTACAGGGATAAAGATTGGGATAGACCTATTTGTCTTGTAGTTAACTCAATGTAGTGCTTGTTGTCCTTTTGCATTGTGCAATTAATTAACTTCCGTTGTGTAATTAGGTGAGGAAGGCAGCAAAAAGGCTTGACAAGGGCTCTGAGTTAATGTAAAAAACATTTCAATATTGGATCATCCCCCTTCTCTTACCCCCTGCCGGGGTAGAGGGAGGGTGGACTCAGACCATGGTGCTGTACAGTAGTAACAATGTGCTTGTTGTTAGTATTGTTAATTAGTATTTCATTTCTTTTCTTTTTTCCTAATATGATTACGGGAAAAAATTGTCAGTTTTGGCTAGTTCATTAAGTGCAGCGAGGGTCTAAACTATAATGTGTAGAAAGAAAATCTGGTGTGGTGTCGTCAGCAGGGCGTCTGCCCCATGCCGATCTCCAATTTGGCTGGTGGTGGTAATCTGTTTATCATTAGATCGCTTAAGTCAGGTCTCAAAACCACTTCTGCTGTGTTGATAGTTACATAGCTTCAACCTTCTAGACCTCCTGAGTTGTGAGGTGATTGGTAACCCAAGCGACTAATGACAGACTTACTGCACCAGCCAAAGGAGATCAGCATTGGTCAGACCCCCTGCTGATGGCCCCGAATATAAGTAGGAAGGACACCACTCAGAAGGAAGGTAAATGAACTGATTATTGAAAGTGGAAAAACTTTGAAGATAAAAATGGAGTCTCAGGAAATGGTGAAAACAGTAATTTGAAAAGGAATCACTTTTTTTCCCCAATCCTTCTCCAAAAGTTGGGTAGACACTGACATCCATGTCCTCCATAAAGTGTTTGAGGTTATGCATACAACCATGAAGAGAAGAACTGCCCTAAGACAAATCATATACAATCTGTGTTCCTGCAGTAGCATGAAAGGGTTTTCACCTGTCACTTGCAGCACGTTTCCCAGAAAGGAGGAACATTTACAAGAAACTGGTAAAAGGAGAGAGACAAAGGAAAAAGACGACTATGCCGGCTCCAACTTCTGCAGCTGTAGCAGCCCACCAGAATAGACCCACCAGACAATACCCTAATAGCCAAGGATCACCAGTACAAATAAATCCAACCACCCATTAGAGCATGCCACCCAACAAGCAGAATATAATAATAAACACTGCATTCATCATGGCAAACATGAATGAGGCAGCTGTTCCTGGAACATTCCAGGAAACTTTAGATAAAATTTTTGAAGCCAAAGGACTACCAATGATTAAAATTCCTATGGAGGTCATATTTGCAAATGAAGTAACAAGGATGTTAGAGCAAGTTCAGTCAACAAAAGAGACTCAGAACCAGGAGAATGAAGAGCTCGGGAACCAAGAACTACATGACCAGGCCAAACAACTAACTCAAGATCAAACAGGTGAGGAAGACCTTGTAACTTTGTTTGAGACTGAACAGGAAGATGCCGAGGCAAGAGGTAGCCCATGAAAGCAAAAAAAGGCTGAGAGAAACTCAATCAATAACGCCAGAGAGAAGACCAACAAAAATCCAGGCAGCCAAGGAAGAGAACTATGAGCCAGAATGAACAAAAGAAGCAACTGGAAATAACTGAAGCAAATCCATCAAAAGAACAAATGAATTGGCAATGAATCTGAATTCCAATGCAGAAACAGAAATACCAATCAATCTGTCCAATGCAAAGATTGTCGATATGATCTTTGGATCAGGAGAAATAAAATACACATACACAAAAGACATACCAGAAAATGAAATAGTGAATGCTATAATAGGAGGAAAAATAGACCTAACCAATCTGTGATCAATAGATTAAGCCAGAAAAAAAATCCAACAAATAAAGTCAGGTTACTTGAAACTAAAGAGCCAGTCACTGTAAGTAGTCCTAGAACCAACAATACCTAAATTCAGTATGGAAAAAACTAGTGATCGTTCAACATAACATACTTAAATGGACCTTTGCCAGAAGCAGAGAACTAAGTGAATACCATAGGCACATTGATCCTGACATTCTGCTGCTCAATGCTCTAACAGGAGGTAATATAAAAAAACAAGACGCATGCAGGAATTGCAGTGGCAATCAAAGTGACCCTGGACCATGGACTGTGGGACGAGATTCAAGATGTTCTTATGGTAGAAGTTAGAACGAGAAGAGGCTGGTTCTTATAACACAAGTGTTAGGAACAATAGTTTACCAATTGTTCCCTTGGTGGATTGTTGCCTCCTTTGTTTTTGTTTTTTAATTGCTGGCGAGTTGACGTCTGGTGGATGGCGTTCAAACTTCGTTCAGTCAGGTTCTGGAGGGCAGAAAGACCAGTCAGGTTTCAGAGAGGCAGAGTCTTGGCAGCAGAGCAGCGGAGAGTATCTGAGGACGAGTTTGTGGTTGCATCAACCCTGTCTTGATCGTCCAGTGGTCGAGGAGGACCTCCATACTGCATCTGAGGACGAGATGGTTGTTGCATCAACTCCTGTCTTGATCGTCAGCGGTCGAGGAGGATGTCCATATTGTTTCCAAGGACGAGGTGGTTGCCGTATCGGCTCTGTCTTGATCGTCCGGCATTGGACTGTTGACCTCATCGTTTGAAGAAGTGTTCCCGTTTTGCTCTGACTCGTTATGCCGCTTCAGTATTAATTTTAATTATTCATTATGCTGCTTATTTCTATTTATTATATTTAGATTGTTATTGCCCTTATACAGCCTATTTTGTGATTATTCTTTTTATTGTTTTTAGATTGTGATTTTTTCATGGCTTGTTATTGAAGGGTGGATTTTATTGTTTCTTCGACTGGTTTTAAATATTATTATTGTTAGTTTTATAGTTTTTTGTTTTTGCCACCAGAACCTTGACTCACTTGTACATTTTGTATATAATAAATTAATTTTAATTTTTGGTAACTTTTTAGTTTTGTTATGCTCCTCCCTCCTTTGTTTGTCACCTGTCGTCAGTCATTACAGCCCAATTGCTTATTATTTTTAAGAACCTGTCGATCTCGAGAGTCGAGATCGTAATATTGTTAGGAACAATAGTTTACCAATTGTTCCCTGGTGGATTGTTGCCTCCTTTGTTTTTGTTTTTTAATTGCTGGCGAGTTGACGTCTGGTGGATGGCGTCAAAACTTCGTCAGTCAGGTTCTGGAGGGCAGAAAGAACCCAGTCAGGTTCAGAGAGGCAGAGTCTTGGCAGCAGAGCAGCGGAGAGTATCTGAGGACGAGTTTGTGGTTGCATCAACCCTGTCTTGATCGTCCAGTGGTCGAGGAGGACCTCCATACTGCATCTGAGGACGAGATGGTTGTTGCATCAACTCTGTCTTGATCGTCCAGCGGTCGAGGAGGATGTCCATATTGTTTCCAAGGACGAGGTGGTTGCCGTATCGGCTCTGTCTTGATCGTCCGGCATTGGACTGTTGACCTCATCGTTTGAAGAAGTGTTCCCGTTTTGCTCTGACTCGTTATGCCGCTTCAGTATTAATTTTAATTATTCATTATGCTGCTTATTTCTATTTATTATATTTAGATTGTTATTGCCCTTATACAGCCTATTTTGTGATTATTCTTTTTATTGTTTAGATTGTGATTTTTCATGGCTTTGTTATTGAAGGGTGGATTTTATTGTTTCTTCGACTGGTTTTAAATATTATTATTGTTAGTTTATAGTTTTTTTGTTTTTGCCACCCAGAACCTTGACTCACTTGTACATTTTGTATATAATAAATTAATTTTAAGGTAACTTTTTAGTTTTGTTATGCTCCTCCCTCCTTTGTCACCTGTCGTCAGTCATTACAGCCCAATTGCTTATTATTTTTAAGAACCTGTCGATCTCGAGAGTCGAGATCGTAATATTGGCGACCTTGCCAGGATTGGTTCTGTTTTGGCTGACGGGGGTGTGGCAGCATCGGGGAAGAGGATTTTGTTTGTAAAAAAAAAAATTAATAATAATAATTTTTTTTTTCTGTTAGGTGGGGAGGTGTTAGGAACAATAGTTTACCAATTGTTCCCTTGGTGGATTGTTGCCTCCTTTGTTTTTGTTTTTTAATTGCTGGCGAGTTGACGTCTGGTGGATGGCGTCAAACTTCGTCAGTCAGGTTCTGGAGGGCAGAAAGACCAGTCAGGTTCAGAGAGGCAGAGTCTTGGCAGCAGAGCAGCGGAGAGTATCTGAGGACGAGTTTGTGGTTGCATCAACCCTGTCTTGATCGTCCAGTGGTCGAGGAGGACCTCCATACTGCATCTGAGGACGAGATGGTTGTTGCATCAACTCTGTCTTGATCGTCCAGCGGTCGAGGAGGATGTCCATATTGTTTCCAAGGACGAGGTGGTTGCCGTATCGGCTCTGTCTTGATCGTCCGGCATTGGACTGTTGACCTCATCGTTTGAAGAAGTGTTCCCGTTTTGCTCTGACTCGTTATGCCGCTTCAGTATTAATTTTAATTATTCATTATGCTGCTTATTTCTATTTATTATATTTAGATTGTTATTGCCCTTATACAGCCTATTTTGTGATTATTCTTTTTATTGTTTAGATTGTGATTTTTCATGGCTTTGTTATTGAAGGGTGGATTTTATTGTTTCTTCGACTGGTTTTAAATATTATTATTGTTAGTTTATAGTTTTTTTGTTTTTGCCACCCAGAACCTTGACTCACTTGTACATTTTGTATATAATAAATTAATTTTAAGGTAACTTTTTAGTTTTGTTATGCTCCTCCCTCCTTTGTTTGTCACCTGTCGTCAGTCATTACAGCCCAATTGCTTATTATTTTTAAGAACCTGTCGATCTCGAGAGTCGAGATCGTAATAACAAGATACCTTCCCCCCAGAAGAGTGATTTTTCCAAAAGAGGACATAGGCAAGATCCTTCAAAAAAAGTATGTCTGCTTACTTATTCAGAGATTTGAATGCATCCAACAGACATATGGGACATAACAACAATAATACAAATGGATGTCTTCCAAGAGCAGGAATTCATAAACAGAGGGATAGCCACCCATCTAGGATCTGGGTTCACTACCTATCTCGGTCAACATGCAGGTAGACCTTACATACTGCTTGCAAATAGTCAGTCCTATCTAAATTACTCTCTCCAACCAAGTGCCCTGACATCATCAGACCATCTACCAATTTTTTTGACTCTAGCTACTAAGGGGATTATAATCCTTGCAACACCATTTCTGTATACAGATAATGCAGACTGACCAAAGTTTAAGACCCAGCTGGAGAGGGAAGCCCCAACTTAAAGGAATACCAAGGGATACAAGACAAAGACTACATTGACAACAAGCTGGAAAACTGGTTGAAGGCAATTATATGAGCATGAAATACCCACATCCCAACAAAAAAACTAAAGGATTCTCAGAGAGCCTGTAGAGAGTGACTGCTTTAAACTTCTGCAATGGTAATTAGAAAATCTTGAAGCAATGTTCGGGCATTCAGGATGGACTTGTGAGTCTCTCTATTTGCAAGGCAACTAAAGGACCAAATAAAGATGAAAAAGAAATCTTATGTGAAAGTCACTGGGGAAGAGATTGTCAAAATTAAGCTAAATGAGCTTTATGGTCAGCCAGCATGATTCTGTGACAGCATCAACTGACTATTATGTGAAGGAGGAGAATGTGCTCCATATATTTTGGAAAACAACAAGAAATTATATGAATATGAAGAAAAAGAGGTAGCATTCAGGGAATCCTGGGTAATGCTTTTAGAATTACATAAGATAAGAATAGGAACTATGACATGCACCAGGAGAGGGCAGTAGAAGCTTTACTTCATCAGATAAGAGAAGACTATATAACCGTATCCCAGAGTAGACATTAGCAGCTAGACCCCAAATAATCCTATAACAAAACCTGTGGAACTAAACAAAATCAAGAACATTATCCAAAGAGGGAAGAAAAGAAAAGCCCCAAGGAAGTCAAATATTAATGAAGAAATAATGCAACGCCTCCCAGATGTCATGCTTGAATTACTAAATGAAATGATGAATGAGACACTAAGCATGGGCTATGTTCCTGACCTGTTCAAAAACAGGTGTGATAAAATTCCTGAGTAAACCTGGGAAGGGTTCCATGGTAAGTGAAGAATTATAGACCTATACCCCTCCTGGAACTCCCTGGAAAAATTATGGAGACAATTATTAAAAACAAGCTGGTTAGATTCCTCCAGGACAATGGCCTAATCAATTCAAATCAATATGGATTCACCAAAGGGAAAGGAACCCAGCTGCCACATCAGTGCTCTATGAGACCATAGCCATGTCATAAACCAAGGGAAATGGGTGCAACGTGATTTCAACAGAAATTGCTAAGGCCTTTGACAAGGTCTTGCCCAATGGGTTACAATATAAAATAATAGAAACCACAATACCCTATCTCATGAAGAGGGTCCTTCACAGCTTCCAGGATAACAGGAAAGCTCAAATCAGAATGGGGAACTTAACAGAGCCAGAGTTTCCTCTATCAAGTGGAGTACCACAAGTAATGTGTTGGCCCCATCCTATTTCCTTATTTTTATGCCAGGATTATCCCTGCCATGTCAGCTGGTTGTTACTAGATTATCTTCACTGATGACCACCCTCAAATAATTACATATGCCAGCAAAATAAGTAAAAACATGCTGGCATTAAGAACAACCAGGGAATTAAAGAAAATTAATGAGTATGAGAAAAAGTGGAAAATATCTACCAGCCAGGAAGATATCCAAATCATGTATATATCGACAATAAATCCATCAGAGGTAATTGTAAATGACAGAGTTATACGTTTCAGTAATAACATAAAGCTACTGGGATTTTTGTTCACTAGAAAATGTCTACTGAACTGTTTGGGGAAAGCTGAGGCACCTTGAGAAAGAATCAAAAGGTTCAAGGCTGTCTTCACCAAAACCTACCTCATACTGTACAAAAGCTTAGTGAGACCACAGCATGAGTACCCCACAGCAATACTAGCCCCAATATGCAGAATCATAGTGCTAAAACTGCAAACCCTACAAACAAAAACATTAGAGCATTCAAGGAAGCCCCACCTTACTACAACACCATGCAGGAGTTACACAAAAGGTCACCAATTGAAAGTATAAAGTGTAGAATCCACAGACTGGCAAATAAAACGTGAAACAGGATGTCATCAACTGCCCTGACAACAATACAGTGGACAGGAGCAGGGAACTAACCAACAAGGGATTGAGAGACCTTAGGATTGGCTGAGAATGGCTCTCAAGATAGAAGGCTTCCAACCAGACCCAATCTATAGGAGTTAGATTTATTTGAAAATAATTCAAACATTCTATATAAAACAAATATAGTTAAGATAATTAAGATAGCAAGGATAATCGCTGTCCGATAACAAAATGGGCAATCATAACCACCACTTCACTTATTAATTGTCCCCAAAAAATGTCCATCATCATTTTATCACCACTATACCGTATCATGACTTCATCTAATTCGCCACTAATACCGTTCATCCTCTTCCTTCATTTTCTCACTTTTACATCCTAACCTGTCCATCCCCCCAAACCCCAACCCCCACCTTTTTCAAAATAATCCAACCTTTCCTATCCCAATATAGTGATTGATTGACTGAAGAAACTACAATCATCAAACTATACTGTTATGTTTTTCAGTTATAATTTGAAACAGCTTGGTTTTAGTTGTTAACCTGCATTATGTGTTTTGTGTGAAGAGACGAGGTTACGTTTGTTTCTTTGTGTTTGTCTTCGGCAGTCAGGTTTTTGGAAAGGCACATTGACAGGTTCTCGTGATGCAGTCTAGAACGAACAGCAACGGTTTTGAAGTATCACCTAATTGATGGTTATGATCCTGATACAGCAGGTGTGGGTCACCTGACGTCAACCCAGCTCCCGAGGTCGAGGTGGTGACCAAACCATGGTTACCAGTTTTGAAGAAATATTCTTCTGGACAGTGAAGCAGCTGTTGCATCGACACTGTCATGGTCGTTACCATTAACGTACATTATACGTTGTACGATGTTCATCCTCGAGGATCGTGGATTGTGATTCTGGATGATCACATATTGTTATTTTATCGGCAAGGAACAGTGTATTGGATCTTGAGTAATTACAGTTTATTTCACTTTGTGTATGGTGGTTCATTATCTGGTTATTTATCGGTGTTATTTGGTGAGGAGTGAGATTATGGCCCTTAAGAGCAAGTGTATGGTTTGTAGTGTTATTAGTAAAGAAAAGTGTTATTATTGATGAATTATTTATTATTTTATTTATTGATGAGATTATTCTACTAAACATTTATCATTTTCTCGAACTTTTGAATTTTAAAGTTCAATTTATGTTAATTATCATTACGATGTCTCTGTGCTTCACAAAACATGTGCTCATTGTAATTGCTGTATATAACATTAATTTATAATGAATTAATGAATTAAGTTTAAGCTATTTCAGCCCTTTTATTGCTCCCTCTTACTTGAGTTATTGCAGACCATCTAATTCATTCCAGTCCTATTTTCTTTGGTTTATAAACCTGGTAGTCACATAGAAAAGTGACCATGACATATTTGGCGACCTTTGGCCAGGATTTATTTCTGTTGTGGCTGGTGGTTCTATAGCACCGCTGGAGGAGTGTGAGCGTGATGTAATAAGTATTTATTAGTTTTACCAGACCACTGAGCTGATTTACATCACTCATAGTGTTGACCTGTATGATTAGATATTTTTACGTGGCTAGGAACCATCTGGTTACTTAGCAAAGAGACATACAGCTTATTGTGGGATCCAAACCATACCGGAAAATGAATTTCTATCACCAAAAATAATAAATGGCCTTCTGCTGCCATGTTGGCAGAGTGGGGAATCGAAGCCGGAGCCTGAGATCGGTAGTCAAGCTTGGAACCGACTCGTCCAACAAAGAACTTGCGTGACATAATATATATATATATATATTATATATATATATATATATATATTATATATATATAATATATATATATAATATATATATATATAATATATAATTTTTTTTGTTTTTTTTTTGGGGGGGGGGGTTTTTTTGGGGGGGGGGGGGGGGGGGGGGGGCGGTTGTTGGTTAGGCAAGGAAGTGTTAGGATTTTCAGTAGTTGATTTGAAACGAGCCTTGTTTCTGTTGTTATCGTTACACTGTGATTTGTATAAAGAGGCGAGATTATGTTTTGTTTCTTTGTGTTTGTCTTCATCAGTCATGTTTTTGAAGGCAGATTGACAGGCTCTCGTGATGCAGTCTAGAACGAGCAGCAGCAGTTTTGAAATATCACTAAGTTGATGGTGATGGTCTTGATACAGTAGGTGTGGGTCACCTGACGTCAACCCAGCTCCCGAGTCGAGGTGGTGACCAAACCATGGTTACTAGTTTAAAAAAAAAGTAATTCATTCTGGGGCAGCGATGGGCTGTCACATGGACACTGTCGTGGTCATTACCATACAGTGTACGTTGGTCTAGCTTTGAGGATCGTGGATTGTGATTCTGGAGGATTACTTTATGATATTGTTTTCATTTAGATACGTGGGTGGAGCAGTGTATGGCACCACAGTAATTATGATTGATTTCACTTTGTGTATGGTGGTTCATTACCTGGTTATGTATCAGTGTTGAGTAAGTATTAACTCGCCTTTGTTATTTGGTGAGGAGCGAGAGTATGGCTCTTAATATTATTGTAATCTGAGATAAGCAAGTGTTTTTGCTTGTATTGTTTATTATTAGTAATGAAAAGTGTATAAATCATGAATTACTTATTGATTGATTTACTGGTGTTGTCTGTGTTTATTTTGTCGATTATTCAGCTAGATATTTATCCTTTTGTCGAACTTTTGAATTTTTATGTTCAATTTACGTTATTATCATTTACGATGGCTGTGCTTCCCAAAACCTGTGCTCATTGTAATTACTGTATATAACATTAATGTATAATAAATTAGGTTTAAGCTATTTCAATATTTATTTTGCTCCCTCCTCCTTCAGTTATTGCAGGCATCACTTCACTCCAGCTCTAATTTCTTTGGTTTATGAACCTGGTAGTCACTAGAAAAGTTACCATGACAATACACTAATAGATACATGGGTCTGTCTCATTCTTTATATATCTAACTAATAGCTTTCTTTCATCCCCTTAATTCCCCTTTCCAAACCCTAAACTCCTTCCGGGGGGACCCCATGGGTTTCCAATCGGCTGCAACAGAACCTCCATCCGATTCTATCCCCCTCCTTACAGTTGCAGTTAAAGTTACCAGAAGTAGTCCACCCTCAGCTAGGATGTCTGGCAGCTACAGACAAAAGCTCGCTAAAAGATAGAGAGAGAGAGAGAGAGAGAGAGAGAGAGAGAGAGAGAGAGAGAGAGGAACCGTGAAGGACTTTGATCATGCTATCACAGTTTGTCTGTAAAAAAATGAAATATATATATATATATATATATATATATATATATATAAAGTATATATATATATATATATATAATAATATATATATATATATATAATATATATATACACACACACACTAATATTGACCCTGCATTTGAAAATGACCTCCATAGGCGCTCTACTAGCCTGTTTTAGTAGTGCTGCAAGGGCCTCAGGGGCGTGGTCGGTATGGTGTCGGCATGCCAACCTCCGTGACCAAGAGTTCGGTTCTCGGACATTTTCCTCTGAGGGGTGAGAGATGTGCAATTTCTGGTGATAGAAGTTCACTCTCGACGATGTTCGGAAGTCACGTAAAGCCATTGGTCTCGTTGCTGAATAACCACTGGTTCCATGCAACGTAAAAACACTGTACACACTAACAAACAAGTAGTACTGAAAAAGTCGCTATTCGAAACATAGGGAAGAATCTCTATTAGCTTAACGCTGCTGAAGTAGCCATTACTTTTAATAAAGTATTGTTCCTGCTGTTATTTTTGTTTTATAAATGGAAAGATGGCTGGATTAAGAGTGTCTCTTTTTCCCCAACATTAGTAATAAAAAAATTACTGCCAATTATCAAGTCTTATAAATCCCTTCTTTTATGAAGGAATACTACAGCAACTACAGGGAGGGTTTGATAATTCATAATATTCCTAATGAGCGCAAACTTCGAAAAAGGAAATTAAATCGAAATCTGAACCATAATCGTTTCGTGTCACCTGTTTCCTTATTTTGTTATGAATCTGATGACTGGTGTTGAAGCAATTTAGTGATCACGTAACTATGAATTATTTTTGCTATGTACTATGGCGCACAAAAGTTCGTTCCCTCCGCTGAACACGAATCCGCGACTATGAAACCCCGAAGCAGTTGAACAAGTAACTAATTAAGCACCAACAGATGTCGTACCGTCAGGCCAAGGAAGAAGGAGTGGGAAGCAGGTATTTTTATTGAACAAGGAGTAAAGTCTCCATATCTAATATTGTTAATCAAGGTGGTGAGCGTAAAGTTTTTGTTGTTGACGATACTGGGTTTGAGTGTAAAAATGTGCAGTTAAAAGGAAATATTGTGAAATAAATAAGATAAAAAGCGCTTAGGAAGTCGGCAATCATGTTTTTTTTTTAATAAAATTTATAGCTATCGTAACTTATCAACAGATACGACTGTTCACAAGATCGATACAAACCTTTCACCAATAGTGTTAACTGGTGTTGATCTGTAATCTGCAAGACACCCCTTATAGTAAACTTAATATCTATAGCAGCAAATTAGCAGAAAATTTTCAGTTCACTTACGACTTACGTTATTGAGGTAGCAAACACAAACTGATTATATATATATATATATATATATATATATATATATATATATATATATATATATATAATATATATATATATATATATATATATACCTGTGTGTGTGTAGATAAAAGGCCCATAAATCACTATTTTAACGTTGCAACCACATATTTCGAGTACTTCCTTCTGTGCTCCTGATAACTGGTAAAATATGGTCATAGGATGTCTTACAAGAATTATTATATCCAAAAGCATAAGTAGGTGTGGCAGTAAGTCTCTGTTGGTGTACAGGTAGGGTGGAAATTAAACTATCCCTGGTGATTTTTGCCTCATTAACTCCCGTCTGGCGACTCGTCCTCTTAGTATTGACAAAACAAAAAACTAATAAACCTCTGCGTAACTAACAACGTGTTCTCTTTCAATGGTAATTTCATAAACATAAATTTGGTTTGTAGCATGGGCAGTACCCTATGTCCCCCTAATAGCTAACCATACACATGGAATATTTCGAACATTTAAATTTGTCCTCTATCAAACCCCGCAATATGGTCTGGCTTAGATACGTAGATATACTTACTTACGGGATGATAGCTGGGGAGAATTCAATCAATTAAATTCGCTAATTCCGACTATAAAAATTTAAAACAGAATGGGAAAAGGATGGCAAATTGCCGTTCCTAGACGCACTAACCATAAAGAGAGCAGAATAGATATGCATTCACCGAACAGGAAACTAACTTTTCGTTGTTTCATATATTCATTTCCTAAGTTACCACGATGTATATATCCGTAAATATCATGGTCGGGTGCAACCTATTCCTCGGGGGCTTAGAATAATTTCAAATGGGTACGTAGATAAAGAATTCACCACGATCCGCCAACCCCTAATGCAACTGCTTTACCCACCATACATTATCGAGAAGGCTATAAATAAAGCGAATACAATATACTATAGAGGTCCCACTCCCAATAGACAAATAGACTTTAGCAAT
>NC_061097.1:5881256-5909367 GCF_015104395.2 Macrobrachium nipponense | reverse complement strand
AGAGCAGTCAGCCACTAAAAGGATTATCGATGACTCATGATCCGTCTACTGAGTTAGCGTGGGTCAAGGTGCCTTTATAAATTTAAAAAGGTGTCATACTTCCCCCAAAGTCAGCCACTGGTCTATTCACTATGTTGCAAGACTACTTCGAGTAGATTACCTGTTAACTCAAAAATTAAATCAAAGATTAAATCAGGATTAGTTAGAGCAAGGAGGCCAAAAAACCCGAGGATTCTCCATGTCTAAGATCCCGTCGTACTCATGCACACTCGCTCTTACCAACTTACTCGCATCCACTCCTTCAACTACATATTCACACTTGTCACTGTTGGCAATCCCAAGACTATCCGGCTATGCAACTTTCACACTAACCACTTCTCCATCCTCACGTGGCACTTTTACACTTTCTTTCGCAACCAATGACACCCACTTCCATATCTTATTGTTTATCCATCCGTCCCTATCAAAGTGCAATTCTCCACGTACATTCCTTTTCATATGCAAATCAATCATAACTTACCTTAACAACACATCATATTTATCATTCATTCTCTCGATCACATACAAGTCACTTTTATCCATCGTTACCAGTTCGATTTCTATCCACTCACACAGCATTCCCACCACAGGCATACCTAAATTTATTTTTTCTCGTATCTCCCTTTTACACTTCCTAACCTGACACTCACTCCGCAACTTATCACATCCGTTCTTAAAAAGAACATTTACACTGCACCCGGTATTAACCAAAGCAACCAAACACAGCCCTTTGCACTTCACTTGTATGCTCTTACACTCATGTGCTCCACTACCAAACCCTTTTCCATGCAACAATCCTTCATGCACATGTATCACTCTCACGACTGAATCCCCTTTTTAACAAGTTTCCAGAATTCCCTGGCTTACTCATCCTCTTTCGTCTACACAAACTCGCTACACAACCTTCCATTCCACATTCAGCACACTTCGCATGCTGTTCTTTACACATCCTAGCATATTACCCATTCTTTCCACAGTTGCATGATGAGGGTTTAACATCACTCATCATAATTCCCATCATACATTAATTTGAACTAAATGGAATCGAAGAAAAGAGATTAGCTTCATCAGCAGAGGGAAAGAGTTTGCCATGAAAGTCTTTGGTTAAAACAAATAGCGAGTTTTTTATTCAAATGACCGAAAAATTCCCCCGCGCCCCCCATTTCCTGATAGGAAAAACATGACAGCTTTGCTAGAAGGACGATGTTTTCGTCTTACGCAATGCTTTGGCTCTTTAAATCGGGTGTTTAAACGGCCTATGACACTGCCACGCCCTCTTCATAAGGCTACTCTTTCATGTCGGTGCATAATTTCAATTATTAACGCTAATATTTAGAAATTCGAACTTTTAGTTGCAATGTACGATAATTCATTCCTTACAGAGTTGTTTGTAAACAACATCATGTGTCGGCGTCCCATACTTTTTAGAAAACGTTTGCTTGGACCTACGCGTGTCTTTGTGTGATTTTATGAAGAATTACTCGTTGTTAATTAAGATGTTTTCAACACTGCCGAATTAGTAGAGATACAGATACTTGCAAAAATATGGACTAAGGCTCGGTAAATATAAAAACAAATTTCCTCGTAAAAATCGAAATAAAGAACATCCAGTCTCTTCAATTTGTGTGGGAGAAGAGAGAGAGAGAGAGAGAGAGAGAGAGAGAGAGAGAGAGAGAGAGTAAAAATGTTATGAAGATATGAAGAAGAGTGACTGAACATTCTGAAATACGTCCCAAGGACATAATATAAGTTCCTAATTCATGTTCCACAAACAATGCTACATTTTTTATGCAAAACTTATAGAGAACTTTCAAACACAAATTAACTATTAAAACTGTAAAAAGGCCAAATGCAAAATAGGAATTAAGCTTTTCATTCAAAATTGTGGAATTGTGCATCAAAGAAACGTTTCATAGCTATACTACAACAACCTGTACATTACAAATGAGTGCTATAGAGCAGTATTTTATGAAGCCTAGCTACATTCAAATGTCTATAAAATCAAGGATTTAAATATAATTGTAAAATAGAAGAAGGCTTTAATTCTGCAGGAAATGTAGAAATCTCTGTTGATCTGGAATTAATTTTTTCTCTTTTATTTAGTATGTACTGTTGATTTCAAAATCGAAATACTACTAATCCTTTTAAGTTTTTAAGTCAGCTATTGTATAATTATATAATTTACTTTAAAAAAAATTACCTCTATACATTGAAATTCAATAAAATTTGGATTTTTTTAATATTTAAAATGATGTTAAAACTTAATATATAAAAGTATTGGTTCAAATTGTATAGAAAATGTTATCGATGTCATATTTTACGATGCTATATAGCCCTTAAAAATACAGACATCTCATTGCAGTATTTAAATTATTTCTTCATTTATGAACCACAGACCTTTCGTTTGTAAATCTAATGAGCGGAGAACAATACTCTGGGGAACACTAACGTATAGGTACATTCCTGCCGTTAATGACTTCTTTTCCAAAACGTTTATTATAATTTAAATCATAAAAAGAGCCAAGCATCTACACTTTTATGAAACTTTAATGATATATCGTTGACGCTTTTTATTATTTTCTGCTTGCGAAAAAGTAAGAAATTTTATTACCCATAAACAAAAGATTATCATCTGCCTCCTCAAAATGTATGAAGAAAATTAAAACTTTCCATATTTCAATGCAATTTTCCTTTTATCGCATCCAAGAAAAAAAATCATAGAATGACCTTCCCAAGTTCTGATCCACTGCACCTAGAAAGATATATTATTCTTCAGGCTGTTACTTGATTGCTACATACTGCGCCAAGGGCAGTATACCCTCACATACTTTTGTATGAACTATTTCTGCCATTTGAACAGAGACTGAAACTAGATCATGAGTTTGTATCTCGTTGTGGTTCTCTTGTAAAAATGAACAATCAAAGAAAGAATCAATTTCAAATCACTTTGAATCAGTTCCAGCATTTATTTTAAGAAGTGTAAATCAAATATATTGGACAGTTCTTTAAGAGAAGAACTGTGATCGATCGTATCTTTACCAGCGCCTTCCTCATACCGAAATCAATATCGAACTTGTTTGCGAAATTCCCTTCAGGAGCTTGCAGTTCTTCATAGTCCCCGGCCACACTGCTCTCTCTTTTGTTTTTCCTTCTCCCCAGCTGGTCACTCTTGGCCAAACTCTATAATTGCTTTACCTTTATTCAGCCTCGCTTTTCCCTTTCATTTACAACGAACCCTTAGGTCATTCTTGTTAATTAAGGTTTAGACACATGATGTGGTTGTCTTACTAGACAGTTGTAAGTAAATAGTATTAATCTCGAAATTTCAATTCTTCTTTATTCAAGAAATGACACTTTGGTGATCATTGCTTTGCACTGGAAGTTTCTTCCCTATTCAGTTTTCCATGACAATTATGAACCTGCATTCTTCGGTGTTGACATATCTTTTTTTCTTTTTTGCATTTCTATCCGAACCCTGCCTACATCCTGGCATTTCGTGCAAGTTTCATGGCCTCTGAATCTAGAAAAAAGCCTAGGATCTTGGCAAATTATTTCAATCGAAAATATGTATTCATACATTATCTTAGATAATTTTCATCAATCTTTTACTGAGAACTAGCAGCATTAATTCAAACATTTTTGTAAAAATGGAAAATAAAACAATTCAAAATTCAATGCCACCTGGATGTTCAAAGCAACCGAAAATGAAAGCGAGTGTATCAGGCTGTTTCCATATTGACTATTTATGTTCATGCTTTGCAAATTTATGTACTTTGTAAAGTTTACTATGCATATATAAACATATGAAATTAGAATGGCTGTATTTTAGTTAGGATTTCTAAAAGGATAATTCCTGTTGTACAGTGTGAACTAATTTCTAGTATGATTAGGTACTTAGGCTTCGGATCTACATACAGATAAAACACATGAATTTTATGAAAAAGCAAGTATCTCTCATAAAAGGCATCCAGCTCACTCCTTATGTGGTGTGTTCACGTTTTTTAAGAAATTGCATTAATCTTCCTGGAGGGACATTTGTCTTTTGCTATCGTGTGTTTTCTTTTAGAAACCTGCAGCTCTTACGAAGATTGCATAATCAGAGGTGAAATTATGACGGGATGCTATGACTTTGACTGGTCTTATGCTGATTTCGCTTTTACTAAAGGAGCTCTGACTGGGTCTCCTTTGCTTTTCCTTTGGTTATCACCCTTTTCTGCTCCGAGTCCCTCCAGCACTCCTCTTACTCAATATCCTCTCCTTATACCCTTATACCCACTTTCTGTGCTGCCATATTTGAGCGCTTTTAGGCTTATGGGTGGAGCTGCCGCTATCTTGTGAAAGTTGCCTTGAGGAGATCCCCTCCCAGCCTAGAGAAGTATAGTCCAGGGACACCGTTCATTCTATTACTAGGAGCCATTTCGAGTGGCCATATATTATGCCCCTACCTCAGAGTTGGCCATTTGCCTTGTGCCACGTGAGACCAATTTAGGGACCTCAACTCATAAAGGAGTTATCATTTTGGATAGCCAAGGTAAGTCTAAAATTTACACTGGAATTCGGCGGCCCATTTTCCTTTGACTATGTTCAGTTTTGCTTACTTTTCATAAAGATACCTTCCATGGAGGAGTTATATGATAGTTACATTTGACAACGTCTTCGAGGGTTGAGAGAGAGAGAGAGAGAGAGAGAGAGAGAAGAGAGAGAAGCTGAGAGTGGCTGGTTGTTTGGTTTTCGTCTTGTTAGGTTGTTTTTGTTCGTATGGGTAGTTAGTGAGTGAATTATTCATTGGGGGGTGGTTGTGTTCACCTGCGGATTCGGTTGCGGATTCGGTTGCGACTCAGTCTGTGATCATGGTCAGTCTGTGTTTGGCGATCAGTCAAGTAAGAAAGTGTTTTGGACAGAGATAAGGCAGTCTGTTGATGGTCAGTTGTTGTTCTGTGATTTGATTGATTTTAGTGTTGTGTAGTTGTTGTTCGTGTGTCTGTCTGGTTGTTGAGCTGAAGAGTGTTCGTTGTATTTGATTTTGTGTTTTGATGTTTGTGAGTTGTTTGTTGGAGACAATTTTGGCAGTTGTTTGCAAACTGGTTTGTTGAGTTGTTTTTGATGTTGTTGGTGTTGTTTGTGCATTGAGTTGTGTGTCTGAGTTGTAGGATTTGTTGTTGTTTTTGAGTTGTTGGTATTTGTTTGTGTAGTGATTGTTGTGTTGTTTTTTGGAGTTCTTGTATGGTTTTGGTGCTTGTCTGTCTTTGTGCGTTGAATTCAGCAGTTGTTGTGTCTCAACAACTGCATCCAGCGGAAGGCACAACGTCTTGCCCTGAGTGTCTCAAGTCTGAGATGAGTACATGTGCTTGTATTTTGTGTATTTTGAGTCTCATTAAGGCAAGTATCCTTCGTAATTAGTAATGCAAAGGGGAAAATGTGGTTGGGGGAAATATTTTGTCAGCCATGTTTGACAAAGTAAATGTGGGGAGGTCCTATTGCTCTTGTTTCTATGCTTGTGACTCCGCCATAAGGGGAAGTCTTCACGAACCTGCAAAGCAGGTAGCGTTGTGACATAGATTCTAACAGCGGATAAGTTTACCTGAATGATCAAATGCAAAATGAAAACTAGCAACACGAGATATATCAAATATTAAATGAGTGTCAGTACTACGACATTACTGTTAGCATGATCAACACAGATCTAATAACACTTCCACAAAGAACTTTCTAAATACCAACATTGCACAGACAAAATCACCAGAGTATCTGAAGGAGATGGGATAATATGAATATGAGAATAAGGAGAATGGTTTAGAACAAGGAATGAGTGCAAGTAATAGTAGGTGAAGGCGATAACTTAAATTCCATTTCAGTTACTTTTGCCTGTGGATGACATGTGTAGATTGACCTAGGGCGTCAGCGTAAGGACTTCGGTCACTTGCAGCAGTTCTTCACCAGGGAATGAAAGAAAAGGCATTCCTCATCAGGCATTACCTAGGTACTCCAAAGGGGACAGCTTCCAAGTGGGATGTCAGGTCAGATGTTAGGACAGAGTCAGAGACGGTGAAGTAGAAGAGGAACTAGTTGTAGAGTTTACACCAAGACTTCGGAATACTGAATTTGGTTGCTAGGTTGTTGGACTAGTCCTTCAGGATGTCATAGATGGGGGCATCTAGTTCCTTGGGCCATTCTGTTATCTGATTTTCTTTGTGTGGAAAATCTTTTCTGCCCTAAAGAACAATGCTTCTAGGTGGGGCGTTGACCGGCGGTGGGCATATGGAGGCAGGTGCAAGGTTTCACCTATGGCTTCGGGGTTGCTGTTGGTGTCTCAGTCGGACATCTCTCTAATGTCACTAATATGAGGTATGGTACAAGTGATATACTAAGTCTACAGCTTACTAATTTATACAAAACTTTCACAAAGTAGTCTCGGCCTCTTGGCAGATCAAGGAAGAGATTAAATCCAAGCATCTGTGTTTCTTCACAGACATAAATTTACATATAAATAGTTACAAAACATATGAAAAGCAATTAAAAATACATGACTGGAAAGTTGACATAACAATGTATAGAATGATAACAATACATGAAAGGTGACAATAACGGTCATCGGGATATCTGCATAAAAGATGCGCAAGAGACTTTGTTTTCTCTCGACTGAATAGTTTTTCCTCTTATGTTAGTCATCAAATATCTCTTCCAATTATTGTTGACATGGTATGCTTTGTCATGATCTCCTCCACTCCATCGTTCCAGTGCTTATGGGTCTACCTCTCGATCTCGTTCCTTCAGGCATCCAGTTCCATCTTCTCTTTGCAGTTCTATTTTCATCCATTCTCATTAGATAACCCAGTCATCTCAGCTGTCCTTTCTCAATCTTGTTCATCACAAGTGCCATTCCTACTATTCTCCTGGCATTATTATTTCTCATTTTATCTCTTCTTGTCTTAAATTGTCATTGCCCAGCTCTCCGATCCGTATGTCATTATTGGTGTTAGCAGTCCTTCGAATATAGCTTTCTTTAGTTCTCTCGGTACATGCACATCTCTCATCATAGGATAAAGAGCTCCAAAGCATCTGTTATATTTCTGTATTCTTTCAGTGAGTTCATCTCCGTTTTTATCACCATAGTCTGTAAACGCACATCCTAGATATTTGAATGAGTCTGTGTCATTTATCACTGTATTCCTTATCATGATTCTTGTTGGTGCTTGAGGTTGTTTGCTGGCTGGTAGTATTTATGTTTTTTCAATATTCATTCTTAATTCTGCTTTGTTAAACAAGCATTTAAACATAGCAGTGCTCCTTCTTATTCCTATTTTTAATTGGTCATTTATGCAATGAAAAAGAGTAGAGAAAGTACACTTCCTTGTTTGACATCTGTCGTTGCACTAAACCATTGATCATTTTTTTATCCAGTCCTTACATTATTTATGCATGGTTTATATGTACTGTTTATTGCAGTCCTTAGCCTACCATCCAGTCCACACACCTCTCCTGAACATCTCCATAGTTTGTTTCTAGGTGTTAAGCCAAATGCTGTTTCTAGGTCAATAAAAGCTATATACGGTGAAATACTGTATTCCCATGATTTTTCGATGACAAGTCTCAGGGTGAATATGAGGTCAGATGTGTTTCTATCCTTCCTGTATCCATGTTGTTCTTCACCTAACTGACGTTCAATGATGCGATATGCTAGTTTTCGCACTTACCCGAATCACCTTTACCTTTATAACGTGGTACAGACATGTGTCTTCCTTAATCTTCTGTAACTTTACTCTTGCCAAAATGATAGAATTAGTCATGTAGAATCTGTTTTGCCAGGTCTATTCGTTCTTTAAACATTTCAATAGGTAAATTGTCATATCCAGTGCCTTTTCCATTTTATATCATTCTCAAGGTCTTAAACTCTTGATATTTAATCACATCTTCTCTATTATCTCTATAAAACTGAAAGATATATTCTTATTCTTTTATATTATATTGTCTAGGTATATCCTTCCTGTGCGATTTTGCAACTGCAAATATATTTTTCTTATTATTCTTCAAATCATCCATCAATTCACTTCCTAGCTTAACCCATACATTTATCTATGAGCTCTAATTTCTTCTGTTTGATTTCTGAAGGATACATATTCTTCTCTACTGTGCTAGTTTCTATTCCATCTATTCCCCGTGTTTCTTATTTTTCATTTTCACTGCTTCCTTTACATATTCGTTCCACCAGACTATTCTGCTTTTTCTTGTTCCTTCCACATACCTACAGTCAAGTTCTTCCTCTCCACTTTCCAAGGCACTTTTTTTTGTGTGTGTGTGTGCTTCCCATCTCCAACTGCTGCAATTTCTCAGTAAACTTGTCTTGAAATTTCATCTTGATATCTGGAGCTTTTAGGGTTCTTGTCTTTATAAACTTAATTTTCTCTGTTCTCTGAGCTCTTACAGAAGGCATGTTAATTTTTCATTTGACCAATCTATGATCAAAGTCAAAGGAAACTCCTGGCATAACTTTTACACATTTATCTGATGTGACCAAGGAGTTAATTCCTGAGCTTTGATCGAACCGTAATGTTGTTTGATTCCATCGATAGCTTATATATCTATGCGAGTCCTGGTGTTTAAAGATCCATTCATGATCTTTAGATTATTTTTTGCATTCATAAATCTATTAGGTTTTCACCTTCATTATTTCATGTTTCTTCTCCGAATGGACCTATTACATTTTTATTCCTCTTCTGTCACAACCGACTCTGGCATTGAAATCTCCCAGCATTACATTCATACCCTTTGTTTATTCCTCCAGATGTAAATCCAAAAACTCCTTGAAGTTGTCTTTCTTTTCTTGTGTGGGGCCTTGTTGTGGGGCATAGTTTTATTCTACACCCTATTTGTGCAACTCAGAAGTCTTTCAGTCTCTAACTCTCTAACTGTACTTCTTGTATACAAGGGGAAAGAGTGGGGCCTACAATTATAGCAACACGATGTTTTCTAATCACAGCATATACTCCACAGTATGTCAGTACGTATCTGTCTCCCAAGTCTTCACCAGCGCTTTTATCTCTATGCCTAATTTCAGCCATTCCTAATAAATCAAGTTTTCTCTCTTTCATCGTATCTAGTATTTCATCATCCTTGTTATTACAAGGGCCAGCATTGAAGGTACCGCATCTGAAAGTTATATTCAATTTGTCCTTGGCGATTTTCCTAGGGCGTTTCCAGTTTTTCGCCTACTTTTACGCATGAAAAATTATCCTTGAGATTCTCGAGCAATAAAGCTTCAGTTAGCTGATTTGTCAGTGATTCATTTGATATATTCAGATTCATTTGATATATATAATATAATATAATATTATAATTCTATATATATATATATACTATGATATATATATATATTTCTAATATTATGATATATTAATATATATATAATATATAATTTATATATATATATATCTATATATATATACATATAATATATATAGTATATATATATATAATATATATATATATATATATATATATAATATAATATTATATATGTATATATATATATATATATATATATATATATATATATATATATATATATATACATATATATATTATATATATATATATATATATATATATATATATATATATATATTATTATAATATATAATATTTGCAAAAATAGAATGAAATTAAGTCAATTACTCTTATAAAGATCTAGTTAATGCTCTTTGCGCTCTCCCCCTGCGTTTTAGTTTCTGCTGAGTTCTTTGCACCTACTTTCATCTTTACTGCCTTCATTTGCTAACTTCTGATATTACTATACTCTTAGGATCTTCTCAAATAAGCGATCTTCAGACAACCTTCCTTTTCTTTTTTTAACTGTCATTTCATTATGTTAAACTGTAATTCTTGTATTTCTCCTTCTTATGAACTTATATAAACTGACCCAGTAATTCCATCACTGTGCTTGGCTTATTTTCATGAAGGATTTCTGATTTGATATCTCTCCCCCTATCCCCTTCGTCATCTGTTTCTCTGTAGATGCAGTGCGTGTGCAGTTTCCTTAATAGCTTAAAAGGATGTATATGAACTCTCCCTCTCGAACAAATCTACCTTCTCTTTTCACTGCGTTGTCCCAAAATGAATTACTTTCTCCCCAACTTTCTATACCTTAATATATACAACTAAAACTGCACTCGCTAAGACCGACAAGGATTTCGTGCTTTAATTAACTAGGACTGTATTACCTGCTCAAGATTTTTCTTTTTTCTTTAAATCATTTTCAGCGCCATTCACCTCTCAGGTATTTTTAAGATTTAAGTATAATATCAGTGGTATTTTATAATCATCATTCCAGCATGGTTTGTCATTCTTTAATTGCATTTATATAGCTTAAGTAAATAAAAAAAAAATATTTTCGTCGCTTGAGCTATCCTTGCACGAAAGAAAGGTTTGTTTTTATTATAAGATTATACCTTTTGTATGTGTGTGTGTTCTACCATGTTACACTTTTCAAAACTCGGCTATCTACTACGTGGTAGCTTAGTTGTCAATTGAGTTGGTTCTGCCAGAATGATTACTTATTGCAATTATCACTTAAAATTATGATAATATCAAAATTACTCGTATTTCAGGAAAGTGAACCATTGGCATCTGGAGACAAACAGCGTCTTGCTTAAGTTCCAGCTGAATAATTATTATTGACTAAGCAACGTCGGGAAGAATTCAGTAGGTACTTCTCGATGTCATTACTGAAAATGCAGGCAGATGATGAAGTAATTATTCGACATTTTCGTAGTTATTATGGAGGATATAAAAGCCAACCGATCTGGGTGAAGCAAGAGGATATTTGGTAATAAGCTAAGCTACATGGATAATGGCTGGCTTCAATATTTCCTCCACTATGGAAGCTCAGACGTATTACGCCTTATATTAAAGGTGTTTTGAACTGTACTTACCTTGAAAGCTAAGATAAATAGGCAGCTTCAGCCAACTTGGCTTCTCTCTCTCTCTCTCTCTCTATCTTCTCTCTCTTCTCTCTATACACACACATATACATATAATATATATATATATATATATATATATATATATATATATATATATATATATATATAATATATATATATATATATGTGTGTGTGTGTGTGTGTGTGTGTGTGTCTCTGTCTGTCTGTCTGTGACTGTGTGTCTGTGTGTGTGTGTGTGTAATGGGAATGAACACTAGACATATATGATACATAATTAATAAATCAAAACGAGGTCGATAGCGAGTGACAGGCAGTTGGAGGCGAAAACAGGCCAACTTAGAGTGTTAGTGTTTGAGACATGTGCAAAACAGCGATTTACTTAGACTTGCACACACAACAAATTTTATGAACATACCCGATCACACGAGAGAGATCGCGGATGTGCAATGACCTGAATAGCGGGAAGTTCACATGACTGTGACGTCAGAGGTCAAGAGAGTTCACGTGAAATGGAAAACCCACATTCAACGGAACAGAAAAAAAGACATTAACGTGCGTACATTCGTACATCTATTAACGTGCGTGCATTCGTATGTCCATTACCATGTGTAAGTGCATATGTCTGTCAGAGCAAATGAATAAAATAAAATCCCTATTGTGGTAATTAATGGGGGCCATTATACGACAGTCGTTGAGTGTGAAACCATCGCATAGGAGGTGCTTGGAGATCCATGGAGATAAGGTATAGTGAAAGAAAGACTTTGAAAACTGTATGCATCGACACTGATTTTAGATGCTGTGAATGGGGAAGTACACGACGCGCCCAGAAAAGATTTATAAGACATTTTTCCATTGACCTTGTTAATGCATTTCAGTGTTTGATAATTGTGGTTTCTTTATTTCAGGATGTATTCGATTGTTGCTACCTAATAATGAATTCTCTAGACTTTCATCTGACGTTTATTGATAAGGACTCATAGAGTCGTTTGACAGTGGGGATAGTCCTGCCCATTATGGTTACACTAGGCAGTAATAGTGCTTTGATGATTTTTGGGATTCATTAATTCATTTTATCCAGTATGTTTACGTAGAAGATTAATGGTGTTTTAATTATCTTTTGGGCATTTCTTTAATTCACTTTATTTGATTTTTCATGTTAGTTATTATATTCTTCGTATGGCGAGAGTTTGAATTCGCCTAAGATTCATAATTGACATTCAGCTAGCTACACGGAAGGCAGGCGACGGGAATCAACAAAGGTAGGTCACACTATCGGTTAGGAGTTCTCTCCTTTTAGCTAAATATATATATATACACACACACACACACACACACACACATATATATATATATATATATATATATATATATTATATATATATATATATATAGATATATATATATATATATATATATATAGTATATATATATATATATGATATATATATATCTTGACTAAGTACCTCTCTCTCTCTCTCTCTCAGCCGAACTCTTTCCACCCTCTTCCACTGCCCACAATTCATAACTTACTAAAGTAGCTGAGTTAGACCTCGAATTATAAAAAAAAATAGACGTTATTTATTAAAAAGCAACAAGGCACTGATTAACTAAATAAGTTGAGTCCTGAAACGCTAACTTATACATGAAAAATTAGTAAAACCCAGATGATACATTAACATGGAAAATGGTAAATCAAATTATGAAAAGGGAAGCCACACAAAACCGAGGATTGGACAAAATCAGTCATGTCCCTCTTTCTCCAGTACCTAACCCATCTTTAAACACCAGTAAAATATGCACAACAAATAATTCCCCCCAATCAAGATATATAGTTAAAAAGGTTCCCAGTCAGTTTAAGATGTAACCACCTCTCTCCCATCCTTATGGGTTCCAGACCCATCTCAGGAGGAGGGATTCCCACATAAATATCCATAAAATGAATGGTATAATGACAATAAAAAGATTATAAAAATCGATTCACAGGATAAATGCAAAAATCAAAGCAAATATAAATATCCCTGAGCAAAGTTATACACTAAAGAGAAAACTTGGAAACACATGTCAAAAAATAAAAGATGAAAATATTTTCAGCATTGAACTTAAGTTCACTTAACTCTTCAGCAGTAGTTAAACACATTCAAAATAAGCCCATTGCACTCAGTTGTATGGCTCCAAGTGCTGAGCTATAAATCATCTTCCATGTATGGTCGTGTGACCGGCCCATAAGACCTGATGAAAACCAAATCGGATGTCTTTCTCATGACACCCCAGTTTATGAGCATGCAGAGCAACACATTATTTTCATGCCCCAATCCGTATGTCTCTATATTTCCGAACACGTACCGAGACTGTGATCACTTGCTGTGAATATCCGGAAGGGATTGAGTCTCCCTTCTTCCAAGGATGACTCCAGCATCACGCCAAGTCACAGATGCACTGAATCTAGATTATCAAATGCTAAAAGATTTTTTCTTAATCTTTTGTTCGAACACAAAGGATTACTGAGTCAACTTATTCATAACAGCATAAGTATTTCATACGCATCCCCATACCCATAATAGATAATACATTGGTGGTACAGCATGTAAAATTAAGGACAAGATAGAAATACTTAATATAAATATATATTCATTCCCCAAGTTTTCAGAGGTCGATATATGACCTTAAGAACCCATATTCTTAGCTTTTAATAATTGAATGCGGAAATCAATTTTAATGGACTTCATAACATAACTTTAGGTGTCAAGGTATTCAGATCTGGATATCTAGCCTTATAAGTCCAGACTTTCAGATTTATATATCTAATTTTAGAGTCCAGGTTGTCATATTTGATATATAATTTTAGAAGTCAAGGTATTAAAAATTATATATCTAACTTTAAAAGTCCAGGGTTTCAGAGTTGGACATCTAACTTTAGAAGTTCAGGTTTTCAGATTTGGAGATCTCACTTTAGGAATTTAGGTTTTCAGATTAGAATATCTAACTTTAGAAGTCCAGTTTTTTAAAGTTGGATATCTAACTTTAGAACTCCAAGTTTTAAGGTTTGAATATCTAACTTTAGAAGTCAAGTTTTCATCTTAGATATCTAACTTTAGAAGTGAGGTTTTCAGATTTGGATAACTAACTTTAGAAATCCAGGTTTCAGATTTGGATATTTAACCTTAGAATTCAAGGTTTTCAAAATTGGGTATCTAACCTTAGAAATACAAGTTTTCAGCTTCAAAACTTTAAAAGACCAGGTTTTCAGAATTAGATAGCTAACTTCTTTAGAAATCCAAGTTTTCAGATTTGGATATTTAAGTTTGGAAGTAATGGATTTAACTTTAGAAGTCTTAGTTTTCATATTTGGATATCTAACTTTAGAAGTACAGGTTTTCAAAGTTGGATATTGGAATGTAGATGTCCAGGCTTTCAGATTTGGATATCTAAACTTAGAAGTCCAGGTTTTTACATTTAGATATCTGACTTTAGAAATCCATGGTTTTCAGAGGTGGATATAAAACTTTAGAAGTACAGGTTTTCAGATTTAGATGTCTAACTTTAGATATTAAGGTTCTCAGATTAGGATATCAAACTTTAGAAATCCATGGTTTTCAGGGTTGAATATCTAACTTTAGAAATACAGGTTTTCAAATTTGAAAACCTGTATTTCTAAACTTAAATATCCAAATCTGAAAACTTGGACTTCTAAAGAAGTTAGATATCTAATTCTGAGAACCTGGTCTTTTAAAGTTTTGAAGCTAAGTCTGAAAACTTGTATTTCTAAGATTTAGATATTTAACTTTAGAAGTCCAGGTTTTCGGAGTTGGATGTCAAACTGCAAAATTTCAGAATTATAGAGTTGGATAACTAAATTTAGAAGTCCAGTTTCTCATATTTGGATATCTAACAATAGAAGTCCATGTTCTCAGTTTTGGGTATCTAACTTTAGAAGTCTAAGTTTTCAGATTGGATGTCTAACTTTAGTATTCCAGGTATTCAGGAATGGATATCTAACCTCAGAAGTCCAGGTTTTCTGGGTTGTATATCTAATTGTAGAAGTCTAGCTTTCAAGATAATTATAATTCCACTTTATAATTCCACTTTTTCATAGTTGTATAGCAAACATTAGTAGTCTGGATTTTCAGGGTTAAATATTTAGCTTTATAATTCCTAGTTTTCAGATTTTTATATGTAACTTAAGAAGTTCAGGCGATCAGGGTTGCACATCTAACTATAGAAGTCCATGTTTCCAGATTTAGGTACCTATCTTTTTAATTCAAGCTTCTAATTTTTTTATATCTAACTTTAAAAGTACAGATTTTCCATGTTAAATATTTAATTTTAGAAGCCCAAGATTTAAGATTTTTATGTCTAACTTTAGAAGTCCAGGTTTTCAGATTTGGATATATCTATTTTTATTATTCTAAGTTTTCAGACTTGGATATCTCTCCTTAGAAGTCCAGGTTTTCCAGATTTGGATACTGAACTTTAGAAGTCCATGTTCTCAGATTTGGATATTTAACTTCAAAATTCCAGGTTTCCAGATATGAATATCTAACTTTAGAAAGCCAGGTTTTCAGATTTGGATATCTAAAGTATAAAGTCCAAGTTTGCAAAGTTGAATATCTAATATCATAAATCCAGTTTATCAGATTTGGATATAAAACCTTTTAAGTCCAGGTTTTCAGACTGGAATATCTAACCTTAGAAATCCAGATTTTCAGAGAAGTATTTCTAACTTTAAATGGTCAGGTTTGCTTTTTTAGATATCTAACTTGAGAGGTCCAGGTTTTCAGATTTCGATATCTAAGTTTAGCTGTCCTGGCTTTAAGATTTGGATAACTAACTTTAAAATTCCAGAATTTCAGAGCTAGATATTTAACTTTATAATTCTCTGTTTTCAGATTTGGATATCTAACATTAAAAGTCCAGGCTTTCACCTTAATATATCTAAATTTAGAAACCCAGGTTGTGAGATTTGTATATATTAGTTTAGAAATCCAGGTGTTCAGATTTAGATATCTAACCTTAGAGGTCCAGGTGTTGAGATTTAGATATCTAACCTTAGAAGTACAGGTTTTCAAATTTCGACATCTAGCTTTAGAAATCCAGGTTTTCAAAAATAGATTTCTAACTTTAAAAGTCTATGTTTTCATATTTAGATATCTAATTTTAGAAATCCAGGTTTCCAGAGTTGGATATCTAACTTAAACAGTCCAGGTTTTCAGAGTTGGATATCTAACTTAAACAGTCCAGGTTTTCAGAGTTTGACGTCTAACTTTTGATTTCACATATTCAGATTTGAATGTCTAACTTTATAAGTTCAGGTTTTCAGATTTATGACTTTAGATATGCAGTTTTCTAGAATTAGGTTTTTAGCTTTAAAATCCATGTTTTCAGATTTAAATATCTAAGTTTAAAGGGTAAGCTTTTCAGATTTGGATATCTAACTTAAGAAGTCCAGGTTTTCAATTTGAGATATTCAATTTTAAAACTATTATTTTTTTTTTTTTTTTAGATTTGGGTGTCTAACTTTAGAAGTCCAGGTTTTCAGATTTGGAAACATTGAGAATAAATAAGGCACAATATCACCGAGCTGAAAAAAGAGTAAGTCATGTAGCTACTAGTGATGAGGGCAGTAGAACTAAGAATCCATGAAAGCTCTAATAAACTAAAACAAAAGAATGCATATTCTGCAAAACTGAAGGAGGGGAGCTTAGAGAAGCAATGACAATGCAAGTGAATAGGAGAATAAATGAATGTACCAAAACAGTCAGTGATACAAAACTTCTCGCCAAACTAAGTGTAGGAGATGTCGTAGCCCAAGAAGTGGAATATCACCCTGGTTGTTTGGTGGCATTGTATAACCGAGAACGGGCATACCTAAAGGTATGAGAGCAAGAAAAAGCACAGGAACACTAGAAGGATGCATATCCAATTGCTTTCTCTGAACTAGTCACCTACATCTGCGAGATGAAATATGCCAGTGAGAGGCCACCGATTTTCAAGCTTGCTGATTTGACCAAGCTTTACAAGCAGAGGCTGGAACAGCTTGGTGTTGACTCGCCTGATGTTCATCCTGCTCGACTCAAGGATCATCTAATTTTGCACATTACACAGCTGCAAGCTAATTGCCAAGGACAAGAAGTTCTGTTGGCTGCTGAAACTGATGTAGGTTCAATCCTATCAGAAGCCTCCCATTATGGTGAAGTGATCGATCTAGCAAATGCCGCTGGGATAATAAGACAGCATATGCTCCATCAGAAGTCAAATTTCAGCAGCTATTTTCATGACAAAGACTTAGAACAGGATATGCCACCATCACTGCTTAAGTTTGTATGCATGATTGAATATGGTGCAGACATCAAGTCCCAACTCCATCATGAAGCATCGAAATCAGACTTTGCTACATCACAACTTCTACAGTACAACTGCTTCGCCAAATACAAGTAAGGAACGGTTGTCCAGAGGTATTCCAAGGACGGGGAGCCACATTTTGCAGTTTACATGGGCCTGTGGGTGTTGCCAGATGAAGAAGAGACAAATAATTGAAATGCTCTATGAGAATGGGCTCAGCATATCATATGACCGAGTCCTAGAAATCTCAGCACAGTATGTGGAAGATGGAGTAATCTGTCCCCCAGTCTTGAAAAAGAATTTGTTCACTACTGGAGCAGTTGACAACATAGATTATATTCCAACTGGGACCACAGTTGAAACATCTTTACAAGTACAAGTGTGTCCATTTTCCAGCATCCAAACACAGGAAATCCTGGTGATGAACGTGAGCCACTCAAACTAGATATAGAGTCAAAAAGGAAGGTTAAAAAAGTTCCAGAGCTTCCAGAAGCATACACCAATACTTGACCAGCATACATCACCAAAATCCCAAATCCTCCTCCAGTTGCAAGTCGACCAGGTCACATTTGAAAGAAGAATATTCTTGGTTGGAGGAAGTCTTCCTCACTGAGAAAGTGGCTGATGCAGTCGGTATAACAAGCAACACAGAAAAGGAGCCATCCATTTGAAGTGAGCATATCGGCAATTATTCCTATGTGACGAGACCAGGCACATTCTGTTGCAACTACCAAGCATGCCATGGAGAATGTCCATGATACAGTGGCTTTTTTGACCCACAGCAGACACCTGTAATTGTTGCTGACCAACCCGTTGTATGCTCTGGTGAAACAAATAAAGTGGAAGTGGCAAGAATATGGAGAGGACAACTTCGTTGTCATGTTTGGAGGCCTTCATATAGAAATGGCTTCACTGAGATCGATAGGAACATTACTATGAGACAGTGGGTGGACCAGTGCCATTGTGGTAGCATGGGTGGCCTCATACGGTACATCACATCAGAGGCTTACCTGTTGCAAAGACAAGACAAGCACACCAGATTACAGCATGCAGCTTGTACAAACTGATGATGAAGGCATATCATGATTTCTGCTCTGAAGTGTCTAGCACATCAGAAATAACCTTTGAGGATTGGTGTGAAAAAAAAAAAAACAGAAGAAAGAGAGTCTGCAGTTCCAATTCTGGAGTCTGGTACTGGACATGGAACTCAGGATATTCACCCTCATCTGCTCATTCAGAGAAGGAGACTTCAACTTGTACCATAAAGCTCTTTCAGAACTGGTGCCTTACTTCTTTACAAATAACAATGTTAACTATGCCTGGTGGATCACTATTCACCTCCGAGATATGATGTCACTAGAACAACAACATCTATGTAGACGTGGCCAAGGAGTTTCACAATGGTAACTTCGTCATCCAAAAGTCGAGAGGAGAGTTCTCTGGCATGGTGATTGATCAAGAGTATGCGCACAAAAATGCAGTGATCAAAGGTGACAGAGGAGCAATTGGGTTGACATATGACCCGTCAGCACTTCGTAGGTGGATGGTCATTGTGTAATAAATAACATTATTTGAACAGATAATTATATATATCTGTAAATAGAATCCATGACCTGTGGGGTCATTGGCGAATTAGGAGGGTCCTACGTGACCAAGGCAAATCTAGATCACGCTATCCGATGCCTGCAGTAGCCTGGTTTAAGTTTGTTTGAAAATGTCATCGTTTTGTATCTTGTTAACTATTCATAACACCTTCCATGGGAAGCGGTTGACCTGTTAACCTGCGCCGGAAACTTGTAACTTCCGAGCCGGTGGACTACGTATGTTTTTATGTGAATCGCTGAGATAGCTAATGTTTCGCTATCAACGTGATGCTCTAATACTTCAGTTCATTTCTAGCGATAAAACGGAACGGTCTCACGACCGAACTGTCTCTCTTGTTGTGGAGTTCAGAAATAAAGTTGTTCTACTGTTATCAACTTATCCGTTTGAATCATCTCCTTTATTTTAAGAAGAACCACTCTACTAAGATATCACATAGGAGAAAGAAGGAACCAGAATGCTTATGAATGACAGTCGTAAGAAGAGACAACCAGTCTTTCGCAAAAGCGAAACGAACTACAATGGTGGCAGAACCCAAGAAGAATAGCATTAACAAGAACCATATCAGCCGACCGAAGAACTTGAAACATCAACTTCCAGCTTTAAGTCAATAATAAACTGAGGAAACGGGATCTTCAATCAACGCAATTGTAAACATTCTATGAAGACTAAGATATGTCCTTCATCGAGAAGCATACAAGCATCAACATCGACGTTTGAGTGACTGTTATCACATGACTCCAAGAATCAAAACCGGACGCGGAGCAGCATCGAACATCAACATAAAGAAGAAACAAATAAAGGAAACAACGCGCAATAACAAGCAAGTACGTGCAGAGTAGGCTAAGAGGAAGCAACACGAGAAGAGGGAGGCTGTGACGTCATCAAGATTTGGACTTCTTCATGCAACGCGAGGACAGGAGGAGACTGTGACATCATCACGACTTCCGACGTGAGAGAAAGAGAGACTGTGACGTCATCAGATGTCAACAATCCTTCCCCATATAACCCAGAGCTAAGTAGAATTTTATCTATTCAGGTTTTTTCTCAGTGAAGTGTTGTTCATCAGGAGTCGATCGTCCAGTATTCTGGGGGTGAGTTATATAGTCTTAATCTTCATTCATTACAGGAATCAATCTTCAACTACGAGTTCTCGCCCACAGACTTTTTTTTTTCTTGTTGTTGCTAATCGTTTTCTTGCAGGAATTCTCCGTATAATATCTTTATCAAATTATCTGTACTTATATTATCTTTTTTGTGGGGTTTTCCTATTACTTGCAACACATTTATACAGTATATTGCATATGCGTTTACATAGTGGTCGAGTGTATTCTTATAGGTATTTTGATAGGACCGCAAGGAATAGGAGTGATAAGAAAAAAGTAAAAGTGAACATGGCAACTACTGCGGCAACTACTGCGGCTGGCAACCCGAATGTTGTGATGCTCGTAAGCGCGAGGTCAGCAATGGTCCCTTTTCAAGGTCGGGTCAATGGGTTCCTGCCTCAAAATGTTGAGGCATGGATCTCATCTGTAGACGCTCATTTAAATGCAAAAAGCATCACAGACCCAGCTGTACAATTACAGGAAGCCAAAAGCTTCATAGACTTTGCTAAAGGAGACGCAAGTGCATATCTAAGAGGTGTTTCTTTCCAAGAGGCGGCTACATGGGACGTGTTCAAAATTAGGTTACGTGCCGTCTATGGGGGTGAAGAGGCTTTAGATGTAGTATTGGCATTAAGAAATATCCTTAACCAAGCCTCTATGACTCAGCTTAATGTTGTCGAGCGGGCGGCGCTAATTGCCGACCGGCTTAATGAATATCAAGATAGTTTAAGTAACTCCGGGTGGGTTACGAGTGCCAGAATCGCCGTGAAAGATTTTATCCGTCTCATATACCTCACGACCATTACAGCCATGTTGCCTGAAGCTTTAGTGCGGTGTTTTGACAAAAAGCTGCAGCCCGACAGTACGGAATTAGATGTGTATAAACAAATGAAAAAACACATGTCTAAATGTACTGATCTTGATCCCTCGCTTACCCAAGTTTTTGCAAAAAATGAGAATAAGCCACAACAAGTAAACGTGGTACATGATAATAATCAAGCTGCAGGGATGGTTTGTTATAACTGTAAACGACCAGGTCACATGATTTTAGACTGTCGGACGCGTTTTTGTTCAATACATAATAGTTCCACTCATTCATATAATCGTTGCTTCTCGCGGAATCAACAGCAGAATCCTACAAACACGCAAACAGTTGCCAATGCAAACAAAAAGAAGGGTCCTCAGTACTATAAAAAGAAACAAGCAAACGGAAATGCTGCTCAACAGCAGAAACAAACAAATTGTGCTTCAGGTACCTCTGTTCCTGGGCCGTCTAGCCAGAACTTGCAAGGTCAAGCGAATTTTCAAGGAGTGCTAAACAAAGCAAATACCACGTAGTTAGCTCCAAGGGGGGAGAGGACGATGTTGGGTCATCCATATCAACATCTTTTGTATCAAATAATCAGTTTAATCCTTTATCAGATCATTGTGAGGCAATCGATTTTTCCTATGAAACACACGGCCGAATCCAAAAAATCTGTGCAGGTTCCCGTAGATTTGCAACAAATTCACGCAATTATAAGTCAAGACGAGTTACGACCAACCTTACATGCAGTAAATTTGGACCATAAGTCATTTACTTTGTTCTTTGATTCTGGTAGTCCACGTAATATCATGGATTTGAGGACTCATCATTTACTCTTTTCAAACTTCCCTATAGAGAAGTCCGGAGTAAGACTCTCGGGTATAGGAAATAATGAATTAAATGTGGTAGGAGTAACTCATGTTCAGTAAAAGGTCGGTAATCGCACGTTTTCCGATACCTTTATCGTTGTACAAAACATTAATATGTATCCCGCAGTAATTATCGGATACCCGTATATGGGCACTAAAAATATTACCTTAGCCCCTGCAAAACACGGCGTGTATATCAAAGGAAAATTCTTTAAGTCTTCTAATACCCTAAAATCAGTTTTAGATAATAAGGAGACAGACAGAGTAGTAACATATATCGAAGAACCAATCACTTGTCTCATAAACCAAAAAATAATCCATGCGACCCAACAGAATTCTCGCTCGCCCGTAATATCAGCTTGCATGCAAACTCTCGAGCCGAACGTAACTTCGAACATTAGTGCGTGTAAAGAAAACCTTGCCGGGATCTGAAATGTTAATCCTTTCCGACACTCTGAAAACACACGGATTATCCGTCACACAAGCCATTTATACAGTCGGCTCACAACAACAATGTAACATCGAAGTCTGTAATCATTTGAATACCACTTTAGTAATACACAAAAATCAACATATCTTGGATGTGGAAGTTTGTAAACATCGCATTCTTACCGTGGCTGAGATCAATCACACTCAATCAGTTGCGGATGAATCCCTTTTGCAATCTATAAAGAACAAAATCAAGAAGGACATTCAAGAAAAAGAAATTCAGCAGAAATTTTTGAATCTTTTAACTGAATTTCATGATGTTTTTTCCACTACAGATGGAACCTTAGGAAAAACGGATGTCATCGAGCATCAAATAAGGCTAAAGGACAAGCAGAAAGTAATCTATGTACCTTCGTACAGACTTCCTATGAAATTTCAGAATGAGATAACTGAGGAAGTAGGTAAAATGCTAAAAGAAGGGGTCATTAGGAAATCAAACAGCCCTTATAATTTTCCGTTAATAGTAGTACCGAAAAAAGATCGAACTTGGCGGATATGCGTCGATTTTCGTCGCTTAAATGAGGAAACAATCCCTGACCGATTCCCAGTGCCATGTACTGACGATATTCTATCTCTACTAGGTCAGAACAAATATTTTACCAGTTTGGACTTACTAAAAGGCTTCCATCAGATTCCGTTGGAAGAAGAGAGTATCCCATACACTGCCTTCAGCACAGCCAGGGGACATTATGAATTTTTGCGTATGCCTTTTGGTTTACGTTGTGCTCCTATAACTTTTACTAGAATGATAAACATTGTGTTTGGAGACTTGTTAGGAGATATCCTACATGCCTATATGGACGACCTAGTAATCTTTTCTAATACCTTAGAAGAACATCTACGTAAATTAGAGTTAGTGCTACAAAGACTAAGGCAGCATAACCTAAGGGTAAAGATAAGTAAGTGTGAATTTTTTAAAACAGAACTAGTCTATTTAGGTTTCACGGTGTCTAGTCAAGGTCTTAAAGTAGTCCATGATAAGGTATCGGCTATCCGTAACTTTCCGATACCTACTAACGTCAAGGAAATACAGCAATATCTAGGATGTAGTGGCTATTATCGCCGCTTTATACGCAACTACTCAATCATAGCCGCTCCCCTAACCGATCTTATAAAAAAGGGCGTAGATTTCATATGGTCTGAAAATCATCAACAGGCGTTCAATAAATTGAAAGATGAACTGTGTAGTTCTCCTATCTTGAAATTTTCTGACTTCGGTAAGGAATTCTTTATAGCAACAGACGCCTCAGACCTAGGAGTAGGTGGGGTATTGCTTCAACAATATGATAAACAGTTTTTCCCTATAGCTTTTTATTCACGTAAACTGAGACCTTCCGAAAGTAAATATGCAGTAATAGACAAGGATGGGCTCGCTATTGTTAATTCACTAGTGCATTTTAAGTTCATAATATATGGTTATCCCGTCAAGGTTCTCACTGATCATAAGCCCCTAACCGACTTCTTTAAAGGCTTTAGTCACAGCCCTAAGCAAACTCGGTGGCACATGATCATCCAAGACTTTGTCGCGAGGATCGGGTATTTACTTGGGAAAGCAAATATCATTGCTGACGCATTATCACGCAACCCTTCTTCATCTTGTACCGAGCCATTAGCTGAATTAATAGATATCTCAACCTCCACGCACATTGTTAAAACTATATCTGAACAGGAAGATCTGGGCTGGAGTGCTGAACTATTACAGACGGAACAAAGAAAAGATCAGCAAATAGAAAAAATCATAAACGCGTTAAACGGAAATCCGAAGGAAAAGGAATATATAAAGTATAAGCTGCAGAATTATATAATCAAAGATAATATCCTGTGTAGATCCGTGATGAGGAAAACCCACAACACACCACAGTTGAATAACAACCAGGTGGTGGTACCTATCTCACTCATACCCACTGTCTTAAAATGGTTGCATGAAAATCCACTGCATGGACACCCGGGTTTTTCCATAATGTCACAGAAAGCTAAATCTTTATTTTATTGGCATACAATGCTTACAGATATAAAAAAGCACATAGCAAATTGTCGCACTTGTCAAGAATACAAAGGGCACACGAAGACACCTGTCAGCCTAGGGGCTTACCCCGTGCCAAATCAACCCTTTGAAAGAGTACACTTAGATTTATTAACAGGGTTTTACGAGTCAGACAGAGGAAATAAGCACCTCCTAGTAATCATAGATGCCTTGACTCGATATACAGACCTGAAAGCGCTTAAAACAAAAACCGCAGTCGAGTGCGCTAGAAAGTTTTACGAGTGCTACATTTGTAAACATGGAATTCCACACACAATCATATCTGACTCTGGCGGGGAGTTCAATAATCATTTTCTTAACTCCTTGTGCGAATTCCTTTGCATAAAGAAAATCAATACCATGATCTATCACCCAGAGTCTAATGGGCTAGTGGAAAGGGCAAATCGTAAGGTTTAAAACATTTTAAGGGTCACCTTAGGGGGGGCAGACCCCAACTGGGACATTGCCATACCTGCGGTACTAAGCACACTTAATCACTCGTATCATGTGTCTATTAAAATGACACCGCACGAGGCACTGTACGGTATCCCAGCTAGAACACCTTTCCATGTATTAACGCCTACAATTAATTTATCAAATCCTCTAAAGGATGTGATGGATGCAAGCATAAGTCGATATAATATACTTCGTAAGAATCTAGAAGAAGCACAAATTATAATGAAAAGAAATCATGATAAAATAGCTAAGCCAACTAGAACATATGCCGTGGGCGATCAGGTATACATACAAGTATACGTACGTAAAGGTCTAAATCACAAACTGACACCTAAGTTTGAAGGCCCGTTTAACATTTTAGAAACATTAACGGCCAATAGATTTAGGGTTCAAAATGTATCCCAATCCACTGATATGAGAATAGTTCCATTGGCACATATCAGAATTTAAAGAAAGGTAGATGGAGTGAGGGAAAAATGGTTGTATTTATGAAACTTGTATAATAATTTATATATATATATATATATATATATATATATATATATATAATATATATATATATATATTATATATATTATATATATATATATATATAGATATATATCTATATATATATATATATATATATATATATATATATAATATATTATATATTATATCATATTTGTATGTAAATATATTCTTTAACATGAGTTATTACATATATTTTACTCATTGCAGGTTTCCAAAATGAATCTGTTATGGTTGGGAGTGCTATTGTGTGTTTCAGATATCTTTGTTGTATGGAAAGAGCGCTAAGACGAAAGAAATAGATTTTAATCATGGCTCGATTATCGAAAGAACCTAGGACATTTTTATAGTTTGAGTAATATAGTCATAGAAGTGGATATGCAAGCTATCTTTTTGCCTGAAGATGACGTCCTTAACATAAAGAATAACCTGTTGAGGTTTGCTGTTTCGTTGAGGGACATGCACCAACGTCATTTTCATGCTAACTCAGAGATTTCGCTAGCTCAAACCCTAAACGTCGCGGAAAAGTTATCTTACGATGTGCAAAATAAAACCGCTGAGGCAGAGGAACTTGCTCGGGACTTGCTGATGTGGTCTGTGCGGCACAATACTCTAGAACGTCGCAACCCGCTTATTTTGGCTGGACTAAACATCTTAGGATCTGTTGCGAGTCTGGGCTTAGGAATTTCAAATCGCCTTAAGATAAATAATCAAAATAAAAGAATTGAGCTTTTGCAACACAAAACCGAATTAGCTTTGTCCGAACTTCGCAGCCAGTTATCCTCAATCAATCAAATAATGAGTTTGGTGAACGAACATTCTAGTAATATCGATCAGATTATGGAAGTTCAACACTTGCTGGCTACGTTAGCTTATTATAGTTCGAAAATAGATCATATCCGTATCAAAATATCACATTTTATTGAGAAATCAAAGGACTATGTAGAAGCTATTACGTTAGCAACAAAAGGTGTGTTATCTCCACACCTTATGCCTATTAAGGATCTGACTTTAACTTTAGAGAACGGACGGGAGAAACTAGGTTATATTCCTTTATTAGACGCACATAAAGTAGAGTTTTATTATAGCCTAATATCAGTCAGCGTTGAAAATTATAGGATTATGTTCACTATTCCTTTTGATTCTTCCGATGCTTAGCAATCATACAAAATAGCACCGTTTCCAACTTTCATGACAAATAACTCAAGTCCAGTAATATCCAATTTGATGGGACATGTTCTGATTTCTCCTGATAGGAAATCATTTACAGTCATTAAAGACTTAGATAAACTCATTCACTGTTCAGAAGCCATAAATAATAAAGTTTGTACAGCTGACTCTTTTGAATTCTATCCCATATCAATGGATTCATGTGAGTTATGCATAGTGCTAAACGGCTCTCTCTCTCATACACGCGAAGGTTGTCTGAGGAAACTTTATCCCTTTTACAGTAATAAGTTCAATTACAGAATGAATAATGGCTCCTGGATCCGATACAACAAAGACAGTTTTCAAGTCGAATGTCCGGACGGGACCACAACCCATTCCCAAGTCTTTGTAGCAGCTGATGGCTGTACGGGGACATCTACAAACTACACCGTCAGAGGGGTCAACACGATAATACGTGAGAAGACGTATTTTGCGAACTATACCTGGGCGACTACAATTATCCCATCACTACCTCTCCCATACAACGTGCGGGTGGCTCATTGTTTGACGCAACTGGCTGAGATGAACCACGCATCACCGACTTATGCAGGTGGAGAAAATCTTCGTTACTACGTGCTGCTGGCCGTGTTTAGCGTGACGGCTATATTGATTATCGCCGTTAACATCTTTGCTTGGCGTAGGTTGAGGCGTACACAGAAGGATCTCCAAGGAAACGTGTTGTCACGTCCAGATGATGTACCTGTTGCGCTCAAGGCGTATACATTCAGGGCCGCCTGAAACTGGCCATTTTATTTGGTGCCTAGGAAAATTGTCTGGAATTGTGTTGTGTGTGAAAAGCGGTCTGTACGCTGGCAAAATGTAGGACAAGAAAGACTCACGCCTTTGCATTTGAACAGTTAAAGTATCTCTCGGGCACCTAATAAAATATTGTAGCCCAATATATATAGATATTAATATACTCCTAAAAGTATTTTTCGGGCACCTAATAAAATATACCAGCCCTGTGTATTAATCTGTGCACACTTATACTATTATACAATTGTACCATTATATTTATATTATAAGGAGTGACAAGTACTCTTTAACAATTATCCATGATCATGTTTTTGTTTACCCAGTAACCGCTATTCTTAATCAGGTCACCTATTATCATAATCATCATGTATACATGTTAACCTTTGATTTTTACCTTTGATTTTTTTTTGGTATCCAATAATTATTATTATCAAACATGGATATATATTTTCGATGCATTTATCTTTGTTTATGAATATGTCCAAAAAGGGTATGTAACAGAACCTTTTTATGCATTTAATCGCTTGTTATGATTATATCTAAATATATGTTACGAGCACACTCCTAAGAAACCATGTTTAAAGTAACTTTTGTTATTCAAGGCTTGAATGGTAGCTGACCGAGCCTAATGTAATAAATAACATTATTTGAACAGATAATTATATATATCTGTAAATAGAATCCATGACCTGTGGGGTCATTGGCGAATTAGGAGGGTCCTACGCTATGCGATGCCTGCAGTAGCCTGGTTTAAGTTTGTTTGAAAATGTCATTGTTTTGTATCTTGTTAACTATTCATAACACCTTCCATGGGAAGCGGTTGACCTGTTAACCTGCGCCGGAAACTTGTAACTTCCGAGCCGGCGGACAACGTATGTTTTTATGTGAATCGCTGAGATAGCTAATGTTTCGCTATCAACGTGTTGCTCTAATACTTCAGTTCATTTCTAGCGATAAAACGGAACGGT
>NC_061097.1:5843756-5876256 GCF_015104395.2 Macrobrachium nipponense | reverse complement strand
GGCTGACTTCTTAAAACAACAAAAGTGATGAGGCAATAGGAATCGCTTGATGTGTCACTTTTGTTCTAATAGTCAGATTATTGTGGAGATAGGATGATTGAGATATAACCTGTAGGTGGAAACGACGTTATGATTAACGTTGATAATAGACCTATAGAAAATAAAAGTTATGTAAAAACTGGCGCAAAAAAAAAAAAAAAAATATGTTACTAAACAACCATACAAAATGTAAAAATTATGATGGTTGGGGAACAGAGAACAAAGACACACACACACACATACACACAAAAGGTAGAGGGTAAAATTAATGTAAATGACGTTGAAGAATTGTAAGGGAAGAGTTTTCAGCTGGGCAGGAAACTGAGGTAGGAAAAAGAAAAGGAAGAAATAATGGTAATCTTACAGTATTGAAAATTATAGAAAAGTTGATATTAATAGATGAATGAAAGGCAACCTACAGAACAAAAATCTTGTGTGAAAATCATTTAATCAATGAAACGAAAATAAGAAAGGTCTAATACAAAGTATGTAAATAAACACATAAAAAGTATATATTTTTTAGAAATATCTCAAATGAAATTATCATCTGAGGATAGAAGAAAGAAAAAGGGGTATGTGCCGATAGTAAATAAATGAACATACAGACACGTAAATAAATATATTGATAAATAAGTACGAAATAATTAAATAAAGCATTTCACCTTCCACCATTTCCCGCGTTGGTAGGAATTTCAACATACCGTTTCCTTATTGGCTTCATATATAAAACGTTCCTTTGAGCACGCCATAACCGAATCCAGGAAAATAAAAGATTATTTTCTCTTTCAACTCTTATTTGCTAACCCTTATTGCCTTCTTCCTAAAGACTACGAAACTAAAGAGGATAATGAACAAAATACAACATTAAATCTTCATTATATCCAAAGTATTCTCACTTCTGACTCATCGCTCTCTTGAATAAAAAAAAAAATAAAATAAAATAAAAATCTCACAGAACCATTACGGGAATCATGAGGCCAAAAATCTTCATGAAATATCGTTGTTACATATTGTAGTGCAGATGAAATATGAGACGTACCTAAGGGTCCTTTCTTCAAGGAATATGTGGATGTATTTGAAGAATTACTTCGGCAGGTAGATTTTCATAGTACCATTATTTTTCTTTTTTGTACATGATTAAGACATTTACTCTCCATAACTCTTACAGGAAATGAGGGGGAAATGGAGTATATTTGGACATTTGAAACAAATCATAAAGTATTTTAAACGCTTTCTGTAGGAAAGGTTCAACCATAAAAACAAATTGGAGTATTGTGCAATATTTTTTTTTTTACCGAATTAAATTACAAGTGAGGATTCTGTTAACCCATAAATAATATTAAAAGGAAATACTTCCTACGTAAGTTATGTATAACCGTTGTATTGAAGGCCTGATTTTCATTACCACGAAAAGCTGAAGGATTGCCAGAGGCAAGAAGCTTACTATTTACGGTAGAGAAAAAATGGCTATTATTAAACTCTCTGGGATATATTTGGAATAGGCTAATTAGCCTTGATAAAATCTCATTAATTAGAGTTTTTTATTTTATTAAATATATTTATAATAAGCTATGTATAATATCACGAGCAAAAGAATTCCGATATCTTACTTTTTAATAATTATTTTATTTACTTTGCTTTTCCAAGAATATCATGTAAAAAATAGAGCAATAATATTAATCAGCAATTTAAATAGGTCTCTTTTTATACACCAGCTAACATGAAAAAGACAATGTCTGTATTTGCATATATATATATATATATTATATATATATATATATATATATATATATATATATATATATATATACCAGGCAACACTCAGATATAACACATTTACACTGAAAGACTTTACCATTTATAACACCTCTCCCCACCCCACACCCCCGAAAATATAGACGCATGTTAAGACCTTATTAGGATCTGCCATGACATTAATAAAATTGCAGAATAATTCATAGTTCTCCCTTCATTAACTCAGTCTTACCATTAAACCCTCAAACAGTAATATTCCTTAAAGTCAAAAGAAAAATTTACAAGAAATGACTGCGTAAGTAATCCGGAAGAATTCTTTTGCATTACAAAAGGGACTGACGAAGAGGGAAAATGCCACTGGGACAAGATTTTAAAAGATTATTTTTTCCGAAAGTGAAACCTTTTCCGTCTAATGAAATAATGATGAGAGAAGCCGTCCCGTATGGAATGGTGCTTTCATGTCACTCTGCGTCCTCCGGGAAATAAAAGGCTGGAATTCTTTAGGCGTTCGATTTTTGCCTGTCTTACCGACTTCCCAGATGTATATGTTGAAATGACATAAATTCAAGTTTGACAGTTTCCTAAGTAAAATTGATGAATATTGTTTGCAAGAGGTAGAAGAAATGGTGGTTGATGTATATATATATATATATATATATATATATATATATATATATATATATATATATATATATATATATATATATATATAGTATATATATACATATATATATATATATATATATATATATATATATATATTATAATTATATAATATATATATATATATATATGTATATATATATATCTATATATATAGTATATTTATATCTTTATATATATATATATATATATTTATATATATTTATAATATATATATAGATATATATATATATATATATATATATATATATATATATATATATATAAATATAATGTTTAACCATTTATCTAAATTTGCAATTACCTTCCAAATACTTAATGTTATCGAATCTGCCGCAAATATCTGTCAAATTACTGAAAATAACGATTGCTAAAACACTAGGTTTAGATATGATATGCACCAGGAAAATAATTTAAAAATCTTTATTAAAATGCATTAACTTCCAAAGGCATATAAAAAGGGGGAAAGGAATAGGGATGAGATATCAGGTAAGAGCGTCACATTCTCAATGTTTTATCATTATAATTGCATAGGTAAAGTAAGCGCCGATTCTTACTTTTAACTTTTGTGCCGAGGAGACCAAGACCGCCCACAGCTGTAGGTATGTGCAGCTCACTTCTGTGTGATATATAGTGTGTTATTTGCAAACAGTTTATGACGGGAAAAAGATTTTTTTCTGCTTGGGAAGTGAATTTTGAATCCATTTAAAAATTTGCTTTTCTTTAAGAAATACCACTATCAGCAACTCGTGTGGACACAAATCCACTCACTGCTTCTTTGTTTGAGCTCACCTCTCATCAAGACTCACTCATGGTGATCAGCTGTTTATAGAACCGAGTCTTCCAGTAACATCTCAGTAAAGTGTAATAATTCTTTGCAGTGTCCATGTGCTTAAGCCAACACACACCTGCAATCATGACTGCCATTTTCCAATGACGAGGAACCTCCAGCCGAGACATGTAGTTGAGAGAGACAATTCCTATCATATGTCTTTTGTACAGATATCTTAATTGTTATTATTACCACGACCCATATATTATTACCATTCTGTATATTGTTGTGCCAGCTAGGCAATCATGCCTATATAATTTCCAATCGAATCTCCTGTATCAATTCATTTGTAGATTTATGTCTGTGAACAAACAGAGATGCCCAAATTTAATCCTTCTTCCTTCTCTCAGAAGTCGGAACTTCTTTGTGGCTAGCAGGAGCCATTGACCAGCATGAACTTTCTGTAATTAGATTAGTTAGCACCAGACTCATTTATATTAATATTACTTCACCTCACATTTGTGAACCCGAGCAACTGACGAGGCTTATGACACTACACATGTGTGACACATGGGGGTGACTGACTCCACCAACAAAACCCTCACTACCTCCTCCACACTTACCACTGTTCACGCCTCATGACCTAGAGGCCTGCTTCTTCACAGCAGAAATGTTCTTTTGCACACGAAAATCACCTTGGCAATGCAGGTAGTAAAGACCATTCTGGATTTCCTGCCTTTGAGTGAACTACTGAAGGATCAGCTGAAGTCATCTTTCAGCATGCCACCCATCCTAAAAGCCAATAAATTCCTCAACCACGTCAGGGCACCCGGAGGAGTTGATAGACCACTGGAAGTTTATAAGCACCTGCAGCGACTCATCACCCAGCCTTTTGACAAACCAAGTCATCCTTGAAAGTGTGACAAAGACTACCCATTGCACCTGCAACCCAACAATACTAACATCAATGGTGAGCGGACATGCGTCTGCCCACCGCTGTCTTTCTTTCAGGTTTGACTAAAAGGACAAGCTTACTTCTTCCAAAGAGACAAAGGATCTGACATAGAGTCCCGTTTAAACTCCAGAGCATACAACATGGTTCATACACCTATCAGGGAATGTGAAACGTAATATATTCAGGGAGTAAGTGAGAAATAGAGCATTTTAGACAGCAGACGCTTCAAGCAATTACCAGTGAGAATAGCCCAAAAGAGGCACAAGAAGATCCATCGAGAATGTAAGAATGTAAAGAGCTTTTAAAAAAACCTTTGAATTCTTACAGATACTCTGAAGGGAGTTGAAGTGCAGGGATGCCGCATTATACTTTTTTTTATTGAATATTTGTCAATTCTTTTTTTCTATTTTATTTCTGATAATTGTGGTTTCTGTTACAGATGGATTCGCTTTGTTACCACAGAATTCTCTAACTGACAATTTTGTTTGGTAAAATACTGATGGGGTTTTGACAATGTGAATGTTGTGTGATATTTATTTTAATCAAGATGACTATTAGAGGACTAATTGTGTTTCATGGTTTTGGAATTTTTAATTCATTTTCCTTGTTTTTCATATTAGTTTTTTGGGGAAATAAAGACTCTATTTTTGTATATCTGAGTTAGGTTTTAGCCTTAGATTTACTAACTTGATTTAGATGCAAAGTTGCCAGCAGACGCCTAGGTAGGTTAAGTTATCAATTAGTGATTTCTCTTCTTTTAATTAAAACACAGCCCATTAGACCCTGTAACAGATTGGTGGCAGTCAGGAAAGGTAAACAGGCCTATGGAGACACTGGGTGATTTCATAGGAGTTAGGATATCATCCAGAAATTAGGGGAATAAAATCATTATAGTTAGTACTTATGGCAACTGTATTTCTGTCGCTGACAAGATGTGTTTGGGCTGGAGTCAGCAAAATCATTTCTTCACTAACTCATCCTTTTAAGGCAGTGGTGTTTCAAAGAGTGCGTTACCATAACATGTGTTATAAATATGGTGTGGTTACTCACTAAACTCTCGCTACCTCCTCCACACACTTACCACTGTTCACGCCTCATGACCTACTATGAGATTCAGGGCCTCTGTAACACGGTTTTTTCGCAATAACTTTTTATTTATGCATTTCATAAATATAACGCTTATTCAGAATACATATTATATCAACACATAAATTTTGAGTGTATTCTGCACTACGTAGGCTGAATAAATCTGGTACTTATAATGTAAAAGTGACCTTTTTTGAAGACGGGCCAACTTACTCAGAGAAAAGGTTTCGAACGCACTCGTTACGTAACTTATGACAGCATTTTTTCCCTCTTTCTCGATGGATGATTGGCTATACGTAACGAAGGCTAAACCTCTGGCAACAATGACATACAAATTTAAGTACAAGAAAAGCAGTACACCTTTATGAACTCTGTAACCTCTCCATTGATAATTGTCATAATGAACAAACCAACAAAATATGTTAATAAATACAAAAACACTTCGATTATTAGTCTAACTCCCAAAATAAGTTTCCAAAGAAATTACAGTCTACTTTATAGGTCACAATCAGATTGACAAGATGTAGGGAATAGTTGGTAATTATCAAAAACATAGTAGACAAGCTTGATTTGATAACTGCTATATCCAATGTCAAGCAATTTTTATTTATTGGCTATCTGCCTATTTACTGAAAAAAATAGCCGGTACCGTATATTGGCTTTGAACCTTCACCAATAATTATCGTCAGAATGGTGACTTTATGAGGCTCCACCCACTTTGGCCTCGTTATGATTCAGGATAACACTGAAGGCTACCATGGGCATTGTTGGATTAGAAAATTTAACTTCTTTCTATAAAAACTAATTTCTCGAGTAGTTGTAAGAAGTGCTAAATGATCCTCATGGATCCCAGCAGTTTGCCTAAACGTTTAATTCATGTATATTACTGCTATACTGTTGCGGCACTACTGCTACAGTAGTACTACTACGCTAGCACTGATACCCCACCCACATCTATGTATCGTTCCGCCATTCATAAAGTCTTTGGGTTTCAGAGCCGATGGAATTTCTGTCTGGTGGATGGGCGGGGCAACATTTAGTCAAAAGGTGTTTGTTTACCTTGCTTACGTAATGAATGTTTTTCGACTCTTGGCTCGTAATCATTGGCCATGGTGTCGGCTAGGTCATTTTTACTCTATAAAAATTAAAACTATCGGGTTTAGGTTATTGATAATGCTGATAAAATTTGTGTGTGGTTGTAAAATATACATATGTCAATTTTCAGCTACATCCGATGCTTTGACAAGGAGCAAAGTCCAAAAAACCGTGTTACAGAGACCTTGAATCTCATAGTAGAGGCCTGCTTCTTCACAGCAGAAATGTTCTTTTGCTCAAGAAATTCACCTTGGCAATGCAGGTAGTAAAGGACATTCTTGATTTCCTGCTGGACGACGTCTTTGAGTGAACTACTGAAGGATCAGCTGAAGTCATCTTTCAGCATGCCAACCATCCTAAAAGCCAATAAATTCTTCAACCACATCAGGACACCCGGAGGAGTTGATAGACCACTGGAAGTTTATAAGCAGCTGCAGTGACTCATCACCCTGCCTTTTGACAAACCAAGTCATCCTTGAAAGTGTGACAAAGACTACCCATTACACCTGCAACCCAACAATACTAACATCAATGGTGAGCTGACATGCGTCTGTCCACCGCTGTCTTTCTTTCAGATTTGACCAAAAAGAAAAACTTACTTCTTCCAAAGAGACAAAAGATCTGACATAGAGTCCTGTTTAAACTGCAGAGCATGCAACATGGAAAGTTCAAGAACACTTTAACGTGTGCGCTCATACACCTATCAGGGAATGTGAAACGTAATATATTCGGGGAGTAAGTGAGAAATGGAGCATTTTAGACAGCAGACGCTTCAAGCAATTACCAGTGAGAAAAGCCCAAAAGAGGCATTAGTAGATCCATCGAGAATGTAAGAATGTAAATAACTTTAAAAAACCTTTGAATTCTTACAGATACTCTGAAGGGAGTTGAAGTGCAGGGATGACGCTTTATACTTTTTTATTGAATATTTGTCAATTTTTTTTTCTATTTTATTTCTGATAATTGGGGTTTCTATTACAGATGGATTCGCTTTGTTACCACAGAATTCTCTAACTGACAATTTTGTTTAGTAAAATACTGATGGAGTTTTGACAATGCGAATGTTGTGTGACATTTATTTTAATCAAGATGACTATTAGAGGACTAATTGTATTTCATGGTTTTGGAATTTTTAATTCATTTTCCTTGTTTTTCATATTAGTTTTTTGGGGAAATAAAGACTCTATTTTTGTATATCTGAGTTAGGTTTTAGCCTTAGATTTACTAACTTGATTTAGATGCAAAGTTGCCAGTAGACGCCTAGGTAGGTTAAGTTATCAATTAGTGATTTCTCTTCTTTTAATTAAAACACAGCCCATTAGACCCTGTAACAGATTGGTGGCAGTCAGGAAAGGTATGGAGACAATGGATGGTTTCATAGGAGTTAGGAAATCATGCAGAAATTAGGGGAATAAAATCATTATAATAAGAACTTATGGCAACTGTCTTTCTGTCGCTGACAAGATGTGTTTGGGCTGGAGTCAGCAAAATCATTTCTTCACTAACTCCTTCTTTTAAGGCAGTGGCGTTTCAAAGAGTGTGTTACCATAACATGTGTTATAAATATGGTGTGGTTACCAACTACTATGAGATTCAGGGCCTCTGTAACACGGTTTTTTGGACTTTGCTCCTTATCAAAGCATCGGATGTAGCTGAAAGTTGACATATGTATATTTTACAACTACACACAAATTTTGTCAGAATTATCAACAACCTAAACCCGATAGTTTTAATTTTTATAGAGTAAAAATTATCTAGCCGACGCCATGGCCAATGATTACGAGCCAAGATTCGAAAAACATTCATTACGTAAGCAAGGTAAACACCGTTTTACGAAATGTTGCCCCGCCCATCCGCCAGACAAACTTCATTCACCTTGTTCCATCAGCTTTGAAACCCATAGCAGTCAAGAATGGCTAACAGGATTTGGAATTCTCCCCGTGGTTTCAAAACTGCATTTGTCTTACGACTTGTAACTTTATACAGTCAAGAGAAAGCCCTTGGCCATACTTACTATAACCTGAATAGGTAATTATTCAGTTTATAGTTTAAATCCAATGTTTATGGTCTGATTTGTATTTAGCATAACGTGATTATAATACTTGTAATGTCATTCAGGATTTTGAACATTTCCATTAACTATTCACTATGCCACTAAGAGAGAGAGAAGAGAGAGAATGTATGTAATCAGCCTTTACGTAACTATGTTTTTAAAATAAGATTTTTATGTGCTATAATCTCCAGCAGACCAACAGATCATCCAATATTTGTTTTTCTTTTTCTTTAGGCCGTACAACGTGTTGGATATAAAGACTTTATGAATGGCGGAACGATACATAGATGTGGGTGGGGTGCTAGCATAGCAATACTACTGTAGTAATAGCAGTAATATACGTACATGAATTAAACGTTTAGGCCAATTGCTGGGATCCTTGAGGATCATTTAGCATTTCTTACAACTGCTCAAGAAATTAGCTTTTATAGCCAGAAGTTAAATTTTGTAATCCAACAATGCACATGATGGCCTTCAGTGTTACTTTTACATTATAAGTACCAAATTTATTCAACCTACGTAATGCAGAATACAGTTAAAATTTATGTGTAGATGTAATATGTATTCTGAATAAGCGTTATATTTATGAAATGCATGGATAAAAAGTTATTGCGAAAAAAACTGTGTTACAGAGGCCCTGAATCTCATAGTAAACTCTCGCAACCTCCTCCACACACTTACCACTGTTCACGCCTCATGACCTAGAGGCCTGCTTCTTCACAGCAGAAATCTTCTTTTGCACAAGAAAATCACCTTGGCAATGCAGGTAGTAAAGGACATTCTTGATTTCCTGCTGGACGACGTCTTTGAGTGAACTACTGAAGGATCAGCTGAAGTCATCTTTCAGAATGCCACCCATCCTAAAAGCCAATAAATTCCTCAACCACGTCAGGGCACCCGGAGGAGTTGATAGACCACTGGAAGTTTATAAGCAGCTGCAGCGACTCATCACCCTGCCTTTTGACAAACCAAGTCATCCTTGAAAGTGTGACATAGACTACCCATTGCACCTGCAACCCAACAATACTAACATCAATGGTGAGCGGACATGCATCTGCCCACTGCTGTCTTTCTTTCAGGTTTGACCAAAAGGACAAACTTACTTCCTCCAAAGAGACAAAAGATCTGACATAGAGTCCCGCTTAAACTCCAGAGCATACAACATGGAAAGTTCAAGAACAATTTAGTGCGTGCATTCGTACACCTATCAGGGCATGTGGAACATAATATATTCGGGGAGTAAGTGAGAAATGGAGCATTTTAGACAGCAGACGCTTCAAGAGATTACCAGTGAGAAAAGCCCGAAAGAGGCTCTAGAAGATCCATCGAGAATGTAAGAATGTAAGGAACTTTAAAAAAAACTTTGAATTCTTACAGATACTCTGAAGGGAGTTGAAGTGCAGGGATGCCGCTTTATACTTTTTGTTGAATATTTATCAATTCTTTTTTAAATTTAATTGTGGTTTCTATTACAAATGGATTTTCTTTGTCACCACAGTATTCTCTAATTGACAATTTTGTTTTGTAAAATACTGACGGGGTTTTGACAATGTGAATGGTGTGTGACATTTTTTTTTTTATCAAGATGACTATTGGAGGAGTAATTGTGTTTCGTGGTTTTGGAATTTTAAATTTACTTTCCTTGTTTTTCATATTAGTATTTGGGGGAAATATAGATTTGCTAACTTAATTTAGATGCAAAGTTGCAAGCAGACGCCAAGGTAGGTCAAGTTACCAATCAGTGATTTCTCTCCTTTTAATTAAAACACAGCCCATTAGACCCTGTAGCAGGTTGGTAGCAGTCAGGAAAGGTAATCAGGCCTATGGAGAGATTAGGGGGTTGTATAGGAGTTAGGAAATCATGCAGAAATTAGGAAAAAAAAGCATTATAGTAAGGACTTAAGGCAATTGTCGTTCTGTCACTGACAAGATGTGTTTGGGCTGGAGTCAGCTAAATTATTTCTTCGATAACTCATACTTTTAAGGCAGTGGTGTTTCAATGATTGTGTTACCATGACATGTGTTACAAATATGGTGTAGTTACTGTAATTTCCAATAGGTTAGAAATTAGATATTCAAGGTGATCAACTGCGCATACAAAAGGGTTGTCACGAGTTTATAGAAATCGGGGGCGCATGTGTGATTAGATATGCACTAATGCAGTGAACAGACGTGTGTTTGGGTGACTCATGCCTTTTCTCTAATGAGGGCACAAGTGTCAGTATTTTTTTTATGGTGTTAACAATTTTTGCACTTATGTATGTAATTTCCTTTGCAGGATTAAAGGGACAGTTTAGAGGTTTGCTTTCAATTGCCATGCATAGTTGTTTTCTCTTTCAAGGGAGCAGAATATAATGTTTTTTTGTTGTGATTTGTTGAGGTATAGGGGAAATTGTGATTTTATTGTTAAAGTTGTTTGATTTCTATTTTTACTCTTTCGGGAATTAGTTTATTGAGAAGAATGTACAGCTTAGAATGGTTCACTTTTTTATGTGAGTGTGTGCTGGTGCAAACAAGGAGTCTGGCGGACGTGCTTAGCTAGCATCAGAGTTCGCAAAATCAACAAATACTGTTTTCTTTCCCTACACCAATGATCCAGATTCAGTCAGCTGTTAACCTTAACCATGAAGCAAAAAATGTGGGTTTTCCTTCCTGCAGATTCGTGAAACATTTACTTTGAAAATACTTATGTGTTGGGATTGGTATATTTTTTGTTGATGGCGATTTGTGAGGGAAAATGGGAAATACTAATGATGTTACTGAGGCTGGGTCGAATCCTGAGCACTAAGGGTTTCTCTTAGAGAGACAAAATGATGGAAGGAGACAATAAGGATCACACTTTACCGCACAAAGTCACTAATGTTGCAGCAGTGGTTCGCCCTTTTAGGGGTATTGTAGATGACATACTTTCTCAGCCATTGCAGATTTTTATTGAAAGAGTTAATAATATTTTTAGATGCCAAGGGACTTTAAAGTGATGCACAGGCATTAGCAGAGGCAAAAGACTTGTTGGGTTTCAATAGAGGGGATTTGGTACATCACTGCCGTAGTTTTCAGTGCACAAAATGCCGGTCATGTACTGAACTAATGCATTTCTGAAGACAGCCAATGGAACAAAGGGACATGGGGATATGGTGAGAGACCAGAAAGGTTTCTACAAAATTAGAAAATGTCAGAAGACCATAGATAAGGATAGCTCTCAGATTTTTGATGCAGCTGGAGAATGGATACAGAAATTGGTGAATTCCCCATGAATAACCTGGACATATTATTTTATTTTTCCCAGACGCCAATGTAGATAGCTTTTTAATGTAAAAGTGTAGGTCACTTTTGGCGGTCTTCTCTCTCTCAGAAACGGAGGGATGCAAGACCCACACCTCAAAACACTGAGAATTCTGATACAAGAACTTTCTAAGCAGGTCACTCAAAAGGAAAAAGAGATTGACGAATGTTTTGGAGAGGCAATCAATAAAATGGGTAGGTATAGATTATTTGTACGTGCCATTGTAGTCTAATGGGGGACGTCCCAGAGCCCAGACCTATAGTACAAGGAACTGTAGGAGATGTGATGATCTCAGTTCTTATTGATTCAGTACTGTTAGTTAATTTAATGGGCCATGATCTATATCAGTCCATGTTCTTCCAATACCCACTGAAACCCTCAACAGTGATGGTGAATGAAGTGCAATCCCATAGATTATGATAGTGTGGTTCGCTCTGGGTGATCGGGCATTAATAGAACCATTTTCAGTGATAAAAAGGGGTTGCATTAGGCAACAAACTTTTGTCGGGCCATCCTGCATGTAGGAGGCAGGATATCGGTCCATACAGACGTTAGTGGCATAGCGACTGGGATACCAGGTGTTTTTATTCCATGTGATGGTGTATGTGGAACTGAAGTAAATAAGGATACTGAGGTTAATATGGGAAATAATGGTAATAATGATGATACTGGCAGTGATATTGGCGATATTGTGGATATTGGTTATTATAACAGTGATATTAGTGATAGTAATGCTGATAGTAATGGTGGTATGGTTGATAACGGTGATACTGATAACAATGGTGATATTGATACTAAAATTGGGGCTATGGTTGATGATATAGGGGATACTTATATAATTAATATTCATGATGATGCAGAACATGGGATAAATAACCAGTCAGAAGAGGGTGCTGAGTATGATGGTTGCATATTAAAAGGGGTTTTAACAAAGGATGTTGTTTTCAATCCAGGTACAATGACTATGGTGAAAGTTAGGTTGAGGGAAGTGAAAATGCCCGAAGAGGTGTGTATAACTGAGGGTACCAGAAAATAAAAATGTGTTTTTAGCACAGTGTTGGTAAGCACGAACACAGGTGTTACAGGGGTGGAATAGTTGAATTAAATGATACAGTTAGGAAGTATCCAAAGAATATTCATGTGGTAGATCTCCAGGATTGGAGTGGAGATAGTGGTTCATTGGCTATTGTAGTGGGTCAAACTGAGGTTTAAGAGGCAGAAATTAAAATAAAGAGGACAATCTCTGAAAATCATTTAGCTAATACAGATTACATAAAGAAGCCTTAAGCGACGTTTTGGCTGAACTTGTTAGAACATAAGGTGAATCTAGAGGAAGGGACCAAATCCATTTTTATTCATGTGTACCACATACCCTACAAAATCAGGGAACAGGTAAAAAAATGGGAAGAGATAAGAATTATTAAACCCAGTGTGTCCCCGTACAAATTTCCCCTACTGGCGGTGCCTAAGAAGGACGATTCAGTCCAGGTATGTGTAGATTTCCGAAAACAGAAAACAATTCCTGACCATTATCTGGCCGTACGCATACCAGGCCTTTTTGTGGAAATTTAGAGGCGTAGGATATATTCATCAATGGACCTTATGCAGGAAATTTTGCAGGTTCCTTTTAGTAAAGATAGTCAGGAATTTACCACAATCTCATTGGCCAAGGGGCATTCCGAGTTTACACGGATGTCTTTTGGTTTATCAGGTAGCCCTATGACATTTACGAGGTTGGTGAACATAGATTTGCATGGGCTATTAGGCAAGCATGTCTTTGTGTAAATGGATGATATATCGATCAAGCATCACATCCAAGTGCTCAAGGAAGTTCTAAGGAGACTAAGGTTAGCGGGTTTGAAAATTAAGTTAGCCAAGTGTTACTTCTTGAAGAAGCAGATTACATATTTAGGTCACGTCGTATCTAAAGAAGGAGGTAGACTAAATGACGATAAAGTCAAAGCAATTGCAGATTTTCCTGTCCCTAAGACAAAGAAGTAATTTTCTTTAGGATGACGGGGTTCTTTAGATGGTTTGTGAAAGGTTTTTTTTATTTTGGCAGCTCCTTTAACAGACGTGTTACGGGAGGATATTAAATTTTTTGGGGGGCGAGCCACAATAGGTAGGTTTTCAGATAGTTAAGGATGCATTACTGAGTCCTCCAGTTCTGAAAATTCCGGATTTCAGCGAAACTTTCACTATAGTAACTGATGCCAGTCAGAAGGGGATAGGTGCTAGCCTTATGCAGAAATTTAAAGGGAAATGCCATCCAATAGGTTATTATAGCAGGAAATTTAAGACAAATGGTAGCAATTAAAGATTAATGGTGACCGTAGATAAGGAAGCCTTTGCTGTGGTATAAAGCTTGGTTCATTTGAAAATGGTGTAAATAGGGAATAAAGTAGTTTTTACAGACCACAAGCCATTATTAGATCTTTCTAATAAGGCAGATCTGTCGCCTAAAAGAGCTAGATGGTTCCTAATAATTAGAGATTTTTATGCAAAGCTCAAATATATAGAGGGCAGACATAATGTGGTAGCGGATGCCCTTAGTTCAAGTTTTTATGAGATTGAAGGATTTAAAGTTTGGGTGGTTACTGGTGATCCTATTTAATGGGATATAAGTCACATAGAGCAAAGGCAAGATGAGGATGAAATTTTGGTGGATGTGAAAGTGTTCCTTAGAGGTGAATTACTCAGCAAAGGTTACAAGTTGCCCTTTTTTAGGTTTGGAATTAGAGGGCAATCTGTTGTTTAAGAAAATTAAATATAAATTAAGGATGATTGAAAGTAAAGGGGACACGACACAGATCGTGATTCCGAAAGTCCTAACATTTGCGGGGTGAAAAGGATGGATAATGAAATGTGTAATAAATATATGTGGAAAAATATGTGGCCAGATGTGGAAATTTTTTTTTAAAAAGTGTAGTGTGCAATACCGGTTTACAAGGGTAACTTCTTGCAAATTAAGGTCATATTCAATGTCATGTAGAACCTTTTAGAGGGTGCACATGGATATCTTGAATCAGGGTATAGCTACAAGCACTTATTGGTGGTCAATAGACGAAATGGCAAGGGTAGTTGAAATTTTCTCACTAAAGCATAAAACAACAGAAGTGGCTGTTGCATTTTTCAATGGTTTCATATGTAGATACGGGGTACCCGTGGTTTTGTTGACTGATAATGGTAGGGAATTTGTAAAGAGGTCCTTGCATATCTGGCGGAATTTATGGAGATACAAAATGTAAGAATCCTTCTATACAGATCAGAAGCTAATTGGTTATGTGAACAAGCAAATAGAAAAGTGTTCGAGGCTCACCGGAAAACTATTGGTGGCAATGATAGGAACTGGGATACATATATAGATACAGTTAGGTAGTGATTCTATTAAAATGTCTCCATTAGAAGCATTATCTAGTTGCCAAGCGCGAGGCACATTTGATTTGTTGCCTATACCTTCTTGTGGGAAGGAAACAATTAAGTTATTAATCTCTACGACAAAAGAGAGACATGCTTGTTTCAGCTGCCGTTTTGCGTCAAAGACACGTGAAATGGTGGAGCGAAGCAATGTTAAAGAGGATTTTGAGGTTTCTGTTGAGGATGATATATTCTTGAAGGTTAATGTGAGAAATGAATTAAATGTAAGTTAGGTCCAAAATTTGAGGGTCCTTTTAGGATTGTTGAAGAAAAGAGACGAAACAGGTTTTTAGTCTTGGATGAAAAGACAGGTCTGTCTAGATCAATGCATATATCGAAGATCAAGAAGGCGGGAAACCGGTAAAAAGGGGACATTGCGCAGTTATGCACTTTATTATTTTTGTTTCTCTATGTTTCATAAATTTGGATGATGAAATGTAGAGTTTTATCTTTTGTTAATCAGTCTTACTTGACACTTTTTTCTTTTCTTCTTCTAATATTTTTCTTACTGTGCGAAACTGCGGCGATTCGGCGTAAATATCTGGGTATTTGTTGTAATAATGGAATAATTTTGGGTGAAACAATGTGCGAAAATACCGTAGAGTGAGAGATATTTGGGGAGTTCTGGAGATGATAATGGGTGATATCCTTGGTGTCATATGAGGAATACCATGGTGTTATTGGGGGATGAGGATAAAAGTTGTGGCACTAGTTGATTTTTTTGGTGGTTGATTTTTGGTGGTGTTGATTTTTGGTGATTTTTTTTATTGGTGATGTTGTTTGCTGATGTTAATTTTTGGTGGTGCTGATTTCTGGTTGGTTTTTAGTGGTGATGATTTTTGGTGGTGACCTGGTGTTGAGCCAGTGGGGTAGTGGTTGTGGTTTTGTGGTTCATTGTGGTATTATGGTTCTTTGTGGTGTTATTAGTTCATTGTGGTTTTATGGTTACTGGTGGTTTGCAGTTTTATGAGATTATATTCTCGTGTTATTATTTTTTGGTGGTCGATTTTTGGTGGTGTTTGATTTTTGGTGATTTTTTTTTTTGGGGGGGTTTTTTTTTTTTGGGGGGTGGGGGGGATGTTGTTTGGTGATGCTAATTTTTGATGGTGCTGATTTCTGGTGGTGTTGATTTTTTGGTGATGTTGATTTTTGGTGATATTGATTTTTTGGTGGTGCTGATTTTTAGTGGTGATGATTTTTGGTGGTGACCTGGTGTTGAGCCAGTGGGGTAGTGGTTGTGGTGTTGTGGTTAATTGTGGTATTATGGTTCTTTGTGGTATTATGGTTCTTTGTGGTATTATTAGTTCATTGTGGTTTTATGGTTTCTGGTGGTTTGCAGTTTTATGAGGTTACATTCACCAATGTTATTATTGGCGGTTTATGGTTGGTATTTTGTGGTTAGTGGTTTTCTGAGGTTATATCCCACGAAGGTTGTTTTCTTTGGTCTTTTATATTGGTGGTTATATAATGGAGGTGGATGTTTTTAATACTAGAGATTAGCGAGGATTGTCTTTCGAGGATAAATAGGGTTTTTTGATTTTGGTTCGGATTTATTTTGAGGTTAATGATGACTTCGGGGTTCATGAGTTTAGTTAGACAGGGGAATGTGGCTGTTGGCTGATTCTTGGATTAAACAGGTCGTCTGGTACTGACAATGTTGAGTGGTGTATCGGATGAGTCTATTGTTGATGTTTTTCTTTAGGGTTGGATACTCATAGAGTTTTCCTTCTTTCTGACATTCCCGATGATGACGTTTCATTGGGAGGATTTAAAGGGTTATTCATGGATTGCTACTGATTTGTTGTGGTGGTAATTTTTGTGTGTGGTGCAAACAATTTTTGGTAATATGGGGAAAGAGTTTGAATCATTTTTGTATGAGGGATAATCTGTAACTGGAATTATGTGGTGTTTGTGTTTTTTTTTACATATTTTTTTTTTAGATGACGTGTTATTTTTAGAGAGGTTGTTGAATTTACTTTGTGATACATAACATAAATGAGAGCCAAACTATATTTGCTGGAGATTAGTTGTGTAAACATTATGGGGTTTTGTTTGTGTACTTATCAGATATGGGTTTATTGTTGAGTAGTCAGTTAGTGATAAAAGTTTTTTCAAGTATTTTTTAAAAGGGTTCAGTACATAGAGACCGTGTTTATTTTAATGAGGAATTTCAGGTTGGGTGTGTGTTAGTTCATGACAGATACGTAGTTGAAAGTAGGATTTTGTTTCTAAGATACATAGACCTGCACAGGTTTGCCAGGGTTTCAGTTAGAATTTGTTCATGATGATACACGGGCACACGATGACTTTAGAGAATTAATTCCCAGTCTCATATCGAGTGGAGACAATGAAAAAAACTTCGGATCTACTGCACCAGATGCATGGTCTTCACTATGGACGACGAGGTCACAGATAACTATGAGGACCGAAAATCTTTGAGGGCTCGTTTTGTGTCGTCTCAGGATCATATCTGGTGCTAACCAGAGATCTACGATACTTTTGCGAGAAGGATGTAAGGAAGCACTCTCATGGGAGTCGTGGAATTTTCAAGTTCAGCAACATAAGAGGCCATTACGGTTCCTCCATTGGAAGACGACGAATCTACAATCCATCAACATGGGAACCACTAGGTGGTAAAAGTTCCGCCTACACTGGAAAGAATTACGGTTCCACCACTAAAGGGGAACGGAGAGGAAGGTTTTTATCTTTGTAAAACATTACACAGTTCCAGTGATCGCCGTTATAGTGGTGATAATGATAGGAACAATGTGCATGACTAAGACCGTAAAATTTGGATGTAACTGACGGGGTAAGGGGGACACCAGCGTCGGAAGTCACCCTGAATCATGTGGCAGGATAAACTGTGAGAAACGTTATACCAGTGGCCAGTCTAGTATGCACTAGGTGGGCATACTGGTAGTGGCCGATCCATGTTAAAGGCATTGGTAAAGTTAGTAATCAAAATAAGTGTTCTACGGACTTTATGACAACAGACTGGAATGTTTAGCAACACAGTTGCAAGTACTTTGGGAAACTTCATGACATTAGCAAATGTAAAAAGCAAAACATCATAAAGTCTCATCGGCGAGGGCGTGGGTCTGCAAGTTGACCTAGTTGGCCTGAATTCATATGAATGTGACGTTAGAAAACTGCATTTGTGTGTGTGCCTGTTCGTGCGTAAAATAGGGTGTGTTCCTGGAGTGTTCCAGAACAATTTAGCGTGTGCGTACGTAGTACATCTATCAGGGTGAATGAAACGTAATGTATGTGGCTAGTGAGTGACAAATGGGGCATTTCAGACAGCAAACGCTTTAAGTGATTGATTACCAGTGACAAAAGCCCGAAGGAGGCGCTAGAAGATCCATCGAGAACGTAAAGAATTAAAAAACCTTTGATTTCTTAGGCCCCGTCCGCACAGTCGAGCTCTGCTCGATAAACATTGCCTTTTTGAGGGCTAAGCCTGTCGAACGCATTTATGCTGCTGTCCGAACGACGCTAGTTGGATAGTGAGAGCCTGGCAGTGACTCTGCTGTACTCTGACGTCATTTTTCTGCTATTTTCTACTATTCACGTTAAGTGAAAATGGTTGTTTAAAGGGATAAGTGTTTATTTTAGTTAATTACATTATACTGAGGAGCACACACATTTGTGTACAAAGATATATATTAAATAAACAAGTAGAACAAATCTGGTTTAGTAGGACCTATACAGTTTAATCAAAAGAAACGTAGCAACAACTAACATAAAGACATTAATCTTCAACGAGGTTTATAAGAATATCATGAATAACGTAAACGAAATAGTAAGCAACACAAATATTTTAAGGAAATACACTAAATGAATATGAAACATACAGAAAACATATTTGTAAAAAGATATTTACAAAAAAATAAAAACTGACAAAGCTAATTATTTACAAGATATTAAGACTTTATGCAAGCCAGCTTCTATAAAAACATGTTGCTTAGGACACACCTGCATGCCTTAATTATCAGCTTATAGTTATCGACCACTGTTGTCAACCAAGATTTATCTTGGTAATTAGAGAGCCCTCTCTCCTGAACCCTTTGAGATTGTGGTCCATTAAGATATAAATTATATTTCAGTACACTGGTTGGTTTGCATTTGCGGTCAGTTTATAAGATTACCCTTAATTACAAGTAAGTATTTATATACAGTGCATATATATATATATATATATATATATATATATATATATATATATATATATATATATATATATATATATATATATATTATGTATGTATGTATAATCTTAGTCCAGTTGTTTATTGATGGACTTATGCATGGATATTAGACAAAACAACCATGAGTATACGTTTTACTTATAACAAAAATATTATGAAATATGATTGATAAGTTGTAAAGAACCTTAAGGAATCTTGTCACCTGATTGGTGAAATGTCAGTAAGCTGTCTCCATAATGGACTAGATTGACAGATTTCCGTAGCATTACAATAAAGGATGTTAATATATTTGGTTTTCAAAGTTCCCATAAGTCATATTTACCTGACGTATTCATTATGAAAGGTAAAATAACGGGAAACTCTTGTTTATTTTCCTTAATTTATTTATTTGTGAAGGTTTTACATAAAATTGACCTTTACGGAAACTTATCCGTAGGTGATGTCTTTATCCGTTTAGCAAAAATATTTCTGTCAGTGAACAGCACTGCTGCAGGCAAAGTCTCGATACTTCTATAAACATTAGGAAAGCCCTATACGAAGCTTTGCTCGCTGTTTCTCAGTTTCTGACGTCACACTGGGCAAAGATTGCAGAGCAAAGCTCGACCGTGTGGACAGGGCCTTACAGATACTATGAAGGAAGCTAAAGTGCAGGGACCACACTTAACATTTTAATTGAATACTTATCCATTCTTTTTTATTTTATTTCTGATAAGTGTTGCTTCTTTTACAGGGGGGTTCGGGTTTCGGTTTATCACCCACAGAAAATGAATTCTATAATTGACAATACTCTACCTGCCATTTTGATTTAGCCTGTACATTTTTTAAGTAAAATTATCTTAATGTAATCGGACTAGTTTGCCTGGCGACTTTATCTACCCCATTGATTTTTCTAACTGAAGGTAAGTCCACAGTGCACATATTTTCCTTTAATATTACGTTTGTGAGTCGTGCTAGGGCCCTACGGCACGCCATTACGTAGCTACTTATCAATATTCCTTTCATCCACAGTGACTTACAAACATATAATATATATATATATATATATATATATATATATATATATATATATATATATATATATATGAATAATTGTCACATCACCGTAATTCATATAAATCTTCGAGCTACAAATGTCCTTTAATATCTAATTCGCTTATAGCCTCACTGCTAGCCGATCGGTATGTCACTGTCGGTCCTGATTTCGTGCCTATCCGCAGGACGGTGGTTCGATCCCATGAGAGGACGAAATTATTATCAACTAAAAATTCCCGTTCGGCACATGTATGAAATATATCATTCCGAGGTAGAGCGAATTAGATATTAAAGGTTATTTTTACCTCGAATGATATATATATATATATATATATATATATATATATATATATATATATATATATATCTAATAAAAGGAGCCCATAAAACACCAAAATATAGAGAAAAAAGTACTATATTTCAGAGACTGCTGTCTCCCTCTTCAGGTAGATGAATGAGAAAAGTTTACAGAAAAGGTGGTATTTATACCAAGAGGTCCATCCACAAACAAGCCAATTTAAGTCACCCCCGCTGATAATCTTCCTTTAATCTTCTTAAGGGTTGGTTGAATGAAGAGGTTGTCGATCGTGTCCGAAATCCATGCTCCTTTTGAGATGTTCATTACCTGCCTCTCTTTTATTAAGGCCGATTCCATCATTTGACTCTTGTACCGGCAGTTGCTGCTATAAATTCACGTGACAAATTCCAGTTTATTCTATGGTTTATGTTTCATTTATATGGTTGAAAATAGCAGAGTTCTGTTGTCCATACCTAACTGACCGTTTGTGTTGTATTAATCTCTGGGGGGAAGGGATTTACCTGTAAATCCGATGTAAGATTGGTCACAGTCCTGGCATGGGATTTCGTATACCCCAGAGTCCTTTGGAGATGCCTTTTGTTGGACGTTAATCAGGGATTTGGCTAAGGGGTTTTGGGTAAGTAAATACAAAAGGGTTCGATTTTCCGAAGGGATTGGTTATTCTCTTAATCGTGTCCAGGTGGGGAATTATTATTTTATTGTTGGGTGTATCTCTGGTCTTGTCTTTAGGGGGTCGGTAGAAAATTACGTTTGCTTTGTGAATTGCTTTCTCAATTATATGGTCAGGATATTTTAAAGACGAAAGTTGCTTGCGAATTAGTTCAAACAAATTCTTTTTCCAGGAATTCTGGGGAACAAATTCGTAAGGCTCTTAAGAACAAGTTACTAGCTACACCTATCTTGATAGTACTGTCGTGATAGCTAAAGTAGTGAATGTATGAAAGTGAGAACGGTTGGTTTTTCTGTATATGGTGAATTTGTATTCTGTCGTATCTCTGATTATTAAAACATCAAGAAAAGGAATTTTGTTGTCTGTTTCCCATTCAACTTTAAATTTGATGCTGGGCACTAATGTGTTTAATTTCGCGAGGAATTCATTAAAATTGCCCCACCTATTATCCCAAAATGTTAGGATATCATTTTAATGAATTCCTCGCGAAATTAAACACATTAGTGCCCAGCATCAAATTTAAAGTTGAATGGGAAACAGACAACAAAATTCCTTTTCTTGATGTTTTAATAATCAGAGATACGACAGAATACAAATTCACCATATACAGAAAACCAACGTTCTCACTTTCATACATTCACTACTTTAGCTATCACGACAGTACTATCAAGATAGGTGTAGCTAGTAACTTGTTCTTAAGAGCCTTACGAATTTGTTCCCCAGAATTCCTGGAAAAAGAATTTGAACTAATTCGCAAGCAAACTTTCGTCTTTAAAATATCCTTGACCATATAATTGAGCAATTCATTCAAAGCAACGTAATTTTCTACCGACCCCCTAAAGACAAGACCAGAGATACACCCAACAATAAAATAATAATTCCCCACCTGGACACGATTAAGAGAATAACCAATCCCTTCGGAAAATCGAACCCTTTTGTATTTACTTACCCAAACACCTTAGCCAAATCCCTGATTAACGTCCACAAAAGGCATCTCCAAAGGACTCTGGGGTATACGAAATCCCATGCCAGGACTGTGACCAATCTTACATCGGATTTACAGTAAATCCCTTCCCCAGAGATTAATCAAACACAAACGGTCAGTTAGGTATGGACAACAGAACTCTGCTATTTTCAACCATATAAATGAACATAACCATAGAATAAACTGAATTGTCACGTGTAATTTATAGCAGCAACTGCCGGTACAAGAGTCAAATGATGGAATCGGCCTTAATAAAAGAGAGGCAGGGTAATGAACATCTCAAAAGGAGCATGGGATTTCGGACACGATCGACAACCTCTTCATTCAACCAACCCTTAAGAAGATTAAAGGAAGATTATCAGCGGGGGTGACTTAAATTGGCTTGTTGTGGATGGACCTCTTGGTATAAATACCACCTTTTCTGTAAACTTTTCTCATTCATCTACCTGAAGAGGGAGGACAGCAGTCTCTGAAATATAGTACTTTTTTCTCTATATTTTGGTGTTTTTATGGGCTCCTTTTATTAGATGGAATTCTGTTGTTACAGAACATTGTTACCAGTATATATATATATATATATATATATATATATATATATATATATAATATATAATATATATATATATAGATATATGACAGATATATATATATATATATATATATATATATATATATATATATATATATATATATATATATATATATATATATATATATATATATATTATATATATATATATATATATAAATATATAAATATATATATATATATATATATATATATATATATATATATATATATATATATATATATATATATATATATATATATATATATATATATATCTATATATATATATATATATATATATATATATATATATATATATATATATATATATATATATATATATATATATATATATAAAATAAAGGTTTTCTGCCACGAAGGAAAAAATGAAAAAAGCGAGATAGCCGAGTACTTTCGGTCTTGTTCCGACCCTTTACTAAGGGAAACTGATTTTACAGAGGAAAAACATAGTCAAAAGAAGGCTTAATATCCAAATTGGCACTTATATCCTCAGGCGTTTCCTCTACAGAAAAGGAGGAAACGCCTGAGGGTAGCCACACCTTGGAGGATACACACGCGGTAAGCAGGTTATTCTTCCATAAAACAATACATTTTGAAAAAACAGGGATGGTTTTAATAATTTTATTGTCATTTATGATATTTTTGAGGGGACCCTGCTGTTTACTTATACTTATACACACTACGTGTATATATATATATATATATATATATATATTATATATATATATATATATATATATATATATATATATATATATATATATATATATATATATATATATATATATATATATATATATATATATATATATATATATATATATATATATATATATATATATATATATATATATATATATATATATAATATATATATATATATATATATATATATATATACCTATATATATATATATATATATATATATATATATATATATATATATATATATATATATATATATATATATATATATATATATATGTATATATATATTTATATATATATATATATATATATATATATATATATATATATATATATATATATATATATATATATATATATATACGTATGTATGTATAAGTATAAGTATACAGCAGGGTCCCCTCAAAAATATCATAAATGACAATAACATTATTAAAACCATCGAATAACTAATTATTTAAAATTTAAATAAACTTCAGCGTTAACTTTACTTAAAAAAAAATGTCACACGAATTATGTATTTCGTAAAAGAGAGACCCAGTGCTGAACAACCTGTTAGAGTGGAGGAGGAAGAACGAATAACCAAGACTGTAAACTTACCCAAGACTTTAGTTATGATAGAAAGAGGAGCAGCAGACACGTTGGAGTTTAAAGACGGAACCTGTCTTTTAATGCATAAAGAGTCATTGATAGTGAGGCAATTACTGTGGCTTGGATCACCAATAATAGAAAAGTGTTTCTTATCGACTACAATCTTGCATGCACGCATGGTTCCTAATATTAGAGAATTCAGGCTTACTAATTCTCTCTTCCGTTCTGAAACTATATCCCATGTGACTGCAATATCTCATCTGCAACAACTTTCGGCAACAACCAATATAAATAATGGGATATCCCGAGCACTTAAATTTGTAAATAGTGTTGGATCTTATGAGGGTCGGCAGTTTTTTCTTTGTGGTTAAAAAATTTGCAAGTCTTAAGATGATTCATAGGGATAAGATGCATATCCAGGCAGCCAAACTCTCGTTCAATAATCCGTTTCCCTTTTGTTAAGAAATTATCTGAGATAAAGCGTATGGTAGCGAATAGTTATTTCTTTTGGATATTGAAGAGGGAGTCCGCTTAAACAATTTTTTTTCTTGAAAGCGGCATGTTTATAATTTTATTAAAAAAGTTCTGTATATGAGATATTGTGAAAAAGAGGCCAGCTCGAAGAGTAGCGGATAACCCAGTAAACCATCGAGTTCAGTTTAAAGTTCTTCAAACTTGAACTATAAAATTTATTGGCAAGTCCCGTGTACGATCTTTTCCTATACACCGACGAGGTAAATTCATTATTTATTGATATGATCTGGGAACATCTAATTTTTCCAGGGTTCTTTGAATTACATACCGTCTATAGTATGCGAGTTTACACACATCTGGGCAGCTGGTTAAAAGAGTTTCTTCTAAAGAAGACAAAAATGTTAGCAAAACCATGTCCCAAACTGGAACCCATAGCAGCTCCGTCGAACTACGAGAAGAGTTGACTGTTGAAAATAAACATAGAGTTTTGCACAGCAAGCTCAAGAAGTATCTTAAAGAGTTGTCTACTAAACCCATGAAAAGTTCAACGATCTTCGTAAAAAGTCTTATCTAAAATCATCTTAATAGTTTCATTTAAAGGAACATTTGTGAAAAATTATTCTACATCAAAAATAGTCATATGTAGATCACTATCCTGTCCTTGAAACTCATATCCATTTTTAGTGAGAATTGGTTATAAGCAAATTCGTTAAGTAAAGTAATTAGATATTTAGATATTGAATATGTTGGTTTATAAAATTATTGACATGCTGCCTTCAAAAAAGATTTTTAAGCCGACTCCCTATTACAATGACCTTAAGAAAAATTTATTCGCTACCATTTATTTTTTCTCAGATAGTAAGTTTTTAACAAACGTTAAATGCCTTGTTAAAAGAGAGTTTGGCTGCCTTAATATGCATCTTATCCTTATCAATCCTCTTAAGACTTACACATTTTTTAACCACAAAGACACACTGCCGACCTTCAGTCTTAACCAATCTTAATAAAATAAGTACAATATTTTTCTCACTTATAGTCAAAGTAAGACCACACAAAACGGTGTACAGAAGCCGCCGCTGCTAACTCCTTTCCTCATTAACAATTGGACACGGCAGCTTATCCTGCTTCGCTCCCCTCCCCAAAAAACTTCACCTCTCCTACAGCTAAATGACCCCCATTTTCCTATTTTTCCACACCTGGTACTGTCCTGCGAATTTCTTTCCAGACAACTGAAAGCAACCCAATAAGAAGCCGGCGCCAAGATGTGAAAAACATGAGGGAACCCTCTCTCCGATCGTCATTCACCTATCAGACGTAGCACTGAACAGATCCGGGGTGCTTTGGCTGGATGACACAGACCTTATCCCTGTCAGGGGTCGAGACGTTCACCCCCTAAGCTCATTACCCCACGCTCGGCTACTCAAGACTACGATTGTCAAAACCAGGATCCTGGTCAAAACACAAGGTACGTTTGGATATGAAATTTGTTCGATGCACTATTCTTTTCCTTCCTTAATCACTACCTGCTCTCATATATTTAACTCAAATTCCCCTTTGCATCTCCCTCAGAGAATAAGTAAAGTGAAGAAATATTCGTGACTTATAACTAGAAGTGTTCATTTATATTGCTAACTCGTAACAGTGTTAAGTTACTTACATTCCCTGCCATACGCAAATCCCAATTATATTGAACACGTTTTAGATCGAGTATTACAGTGCATCCTTAATTTTCAGAATTAGGAGAACTTCAGACGTGTACCTCACTCATGTTCCATGGTGCCAAAATGATCCATACAGCCATCCATTTCCAAGTCCCATAGTGGAGAATTGAAGAGCTGCTGATAACAATTAGTTTATGATTGATCATTGACAAAACTTTATTCCTTTAAATTCAGGGTTCTTCATAACAGGGATTTATATTTTAATTGGGTTTTCACAGTGGCACTAATTCATTTGTTAATTAACGTAACCTCAGTGCCGCGGAGCTAGTGCCTCCAGCTCCTGTATAAATTCTTTTGATTGATATAATCATAATCTTAGTGAAATGTAACATTACATTTCCTTTAAAACCAATATTTTTTAATACTTTTTTCTTTTCTCTTGTGTTACTTGTGTGGCACTCAGTCTTGTCAGATGCCAGTTAATTTTAGAGTAAATGTTAAGCCCCACCCAGCCATGTACGTAACAGTGGTATACAAGCCACATCAGCTGCCTAACTTGAGTCTTTATACATTAAATGGCTGGTTCCGTCTTTGACTCCAGCGTTCTTCCTCCTCCACTCTAACAGGTTGTTAAACTCTTGGTCTCTCTTTTACAATATACACAATTCTTGTGAATTTTTTTTTAAGTAAAGTTAATGCTTAGGTTTTATATATATTTATTTTCTATATTAGTTGTTTGATGCTTTTGCAAATTTTATTGTCATTTATAATATTTTTAATGAGTATATACATATATATATATATGTATATATGTATACATGCGTGTTTGTGTTACCTGCACGCTGAATAACGATAACAATTAAGATTAGGCTTTGAATAACTTTGTGGTGAACAGATTGGACAGTGGAACAGCACAATTGTAAGTGTTATGGAAAAGGTTCAAGTCATTGGCGAATACTTTGGTTGGTTGAACAACACAAATCATATGTAAGCACAACATTATGAAGCCTCATAGGCGAAAGCACGAGTGCGCAAGTTGACCCAGCTGTTAGTCGGGAATCATATGACAGTGACATCAGAAAAATGCAGTTGTGTGTGTCTGCTCGTGTCAAACAACAGGGTGTGTTCATCAAACATTCAAGAACAATTTATTGTGTTCGTGTGTACGAAAACCAGAACTTCTCAAAATGTAATACAATGACACTGCAGGCAAAATGCTGGGATTCTAGAGAGAATATATTCCAGTGAGAGGTGAACTAACCCGTGGAAAGGCACAGATGATCTGTAAAAAGGTAATATTTTAAAACAGGCGTTGTTTCCCCCCAAAAAACTAACATGAAAAACAAGGAAAATTAATTGGAAATCCCAAAAACAAGAAACACAATCACTCCCAGTGTGATGGTAATTGCTTCATAACAAAGAAAGATACAGGAAAGGAGAACGCATTTTCGAGAAGTTCGGCAGCAAGGAGGCTTTCGCGCCACTGTTGGAGGCGCCTATGCTCGCTGCTGTTCTAGAATCGGCAGGAGTGTTGTGGATCTCGTCGGGACGTGAGAAACGCCGCGATTTCTGATGCAATACCTTATCTAGATTCATCTAAGAAGTTCTAGAAATCCCTGGAGTCGGTGACGTTCGCTGTAGGCTTCGCCCCCAGAGTGCCGTATAAATACGATGAACGAACTTTGGAGAGCTGTGATCGTAGAAGAAGGAAGAAATCGTAAAGAGAGAGATCACCAGTTAGTAAGAGCCACAGATCAGATTGTCAGTCAGAGATCAGCAGCCAGTGATCGTCGGAGAGAGAGACTAGAGACGAAGGAACCGATGAAGTATCAATCAAAAGAAGAGTTGTTCGGGAGTTGGTTGGATATTGGTCTAGTCGTCTTCAGGAGTGGACGAATTACCTCGTGTTATCTCGACGTCGAGCAGACTGCAGAGAAGAACAGGTCCTGCTAGAGGTTTTGGGTATTTCCTACCTAACAAGTAGACTAGTTTCTGCAATACGGAGTCAAGAGGACGAATGCAATTGCCGCTCTACATTTATGAAGCCAGCGCGTCGATTCGCCAAATCGAGTAGCAAGTATTTGAATTGCCTCACTGTTCCCCCAGTTCATGCAGTGTAAGATTCTATCTTTTTATGTAAATAGGAGATACCATTCTGCATTTACCTTTGTTAGTAAGCTTGTAAATAAACCTTTGTTGTGTTAGTGTTTCTTTCTATATTCATATCCCCAGTTTCAACTGTTGGTGTTGATATATTTTTTTTTATTATTTCATATCGAAGCTGAAGCGGACCTCTCTCAGAGGCCGTAACATTGTGTCGACCTTTAACCTGGATATTTCGACACCGTAACATTGTCTCTGAGATCTCAGAGTCCGTAACTTTGTAGCGACCTTGCCTAGGCTATCAACACTCTAACGGTTTGAAACAGGGAGAATATAGAAAGAATCAGAATGAGTGAGATGGTGGAAGAGTTTATTGAGTCAGGTAAGCTACTAGGTTTAGAGGGGAATGATCTCCGTGAGTATGTGGAGAAGAAAGAAAGAGAGAAGTATGAGAGAGATGAAAGAGCGGCTGAGAGAGAAGTAATGAAAATGCAGCAAGAGAAAGAGAGAGAAGCAATGATAATGCAGCAAGAGAAAGAGAGAGAAGCAATGAAGATGCAGCAAGAGAGAGAAGTAATGAGAATGCAGCAAGAGAGAGAAATGTTGGTAATGCAGCAGGAAGAGAGAGAGAAAGAGCGTATGCATGAGTTGGAAATTGCTCGGTTAAGGGAAAGTACTCGTAACAGTCGGTCAGGCGAGAACGAAAACGAAGCTGATACGTTACGTATGAATGCAGTGCTAAAATTAGTACCAAAGTTTGATGAGGAAGATGTTACGACATATTTCATGTGTTTTGAGAAGTTAATGGAAAGAGTAGGTACTCCTAAAGAAACGTGGACTTTATATTTGCAGTCAGTTTTGAGTGGTATGGCACTTACTGTGTATAGTTGCATGTCTAAGGAAGAATGTGATAATTACGATGTCGTGAAAGAAACTGTTCTTAGCGCATATAGGTTAGTTCCGGAGGCGTACCGTAAGAAATTTAGAAATTTGAGAAAGGATGAAAATATTACGTATGTAGAATACGGTAAGAAGTTAGATAGGCTGTTTTTTGATTGGTTAACTTCTGCTAAGGTTGAGGATTTTGACGGTTTGAAGAACTTAGTGTTGTTAGAAAACTTCAAAGATAACGTATCCCCTGAGATTAAACTTTATATAGAGGATAGGCGAGAAGTATCTTTTGCAGGAGCAACTAGGCTAGCTGACGAATATAGTCTAACTCATAATTTGAGTGTTAGTAAGAAACGAAATGATCCTTTGTTTGGTAGAGTACAAAGCAGTAAAGGTTTCAGTCCTAGTAATAGCAATGCGAGTAGAAGTGACTATTCCTGTTATACATGCGGAAAACCTGATCATATGTCTAAGGTTTGTAAGAGTAGAATGGCATATAGTGGCTCAGAATTAACTTGTTTCCGTTGTAATGGGAAAGGGCATTTAGCGAGGAATTGTGCAGTAGAAAGGAAGGACGGTAAGAAACCAGTGTCTCTAGTTAAACTTTCGTCAAGTAGGAATGATGTGATGAGAGAAACTAGGAAAATTTTTGGCGAATTTCTGTCGGAAGGCGTAGTTTCCTCTCTTGGAGGAGTAGATTCGAGAGAAGTGGTCTTGCTTCGAGACACAGGGGCCACTGTATCATTGATAAGGAGTGAGTGTGTGCCGAACAGGGCAGAAATCAATATGGAAGAGAAAGTCAAGTTAGGTGGATTTCCTAACACTTGTGTTCTTTGTCCTTTGTTGAAGTTGAATTTAGAAAGTCAGGTAGTGTCAGGAGAAGTAAAACTTGCAGTTGTGGACAGTTTGCCCGTCGAAGGCATTGACATTATTGTCGGTAATGACTTAGCTTTATCCAAGAATGTGAATCCTGTTGTGAGGAATATTCCAGTGCCTGAAATGGTAGTAACTAGGTCGGGTTTAGATACAGACGTAGACTACGGTCAGAGTAAGTTCGTGGATTCAAATGAGTGTAAGTTCGTGGATTCGAATGAGTGTGAGTTCATGGATTCGAACGTGAGTGAGTTCGTGGATTCGAACGAGTGTGATAGAGGTGGCGAGGTTGATCTTGGCATGAGTGTGGCTGAGAGACCGGACTCTATCGATGTAAACAGTGATAGCCAAACGGAAGGTGTAGCTGTCGGAAGTAACGTAGTAAATGTACCTGTATCTAGTTCTAGTTACGGTGATGAATTAGGCTCTAACGTTTTGGATAAGGACGAGCTAGTCAAGTTGCAGAGAGAGGATGAGACACTAACCCAAATTTTTTAATGTGAGCTGAATGATGATCTTGATGATGTGTGTAAGGAAACTCTTTGTGTAAAGGACAAGGTTTTGTGTCATGTTATGCTAAGGTCACACATTCACGTATCAACGCACGCACACCCACGCAAGTGCGGAAATTGGTAGTTGGCAACAGCTTACGTCAGTAAACCGTAAATGTAACGTAAAACATACGTAAAATCGTAGACGTACAGTGACGGGTCGTCCGGTCGCTAAGCTCCGCAAACCAGGTCGCTGTAGCCCATTCCAGTTTTGAAATGTTCAAAACAAGTCGTGGGTGGTCACGCCAAATGTCACCTGACGTAGCTCTAGGCATTGCACGTGGGAGCCAAGGTGACTGCTGCGGGGTAAGCACTAGGGTCACCAGCATCGTTCGCCGTCGTTGTTTTCTTTCTGCGGCGAAGCACGCGGGCCTCCTAATTGCGCTGTAGCCTACGGCAAAACCGATTAACACATTTACAGCCCTGTACGACATGGCAATGCTGTAGCGTGGTATAAAAGGTCAGGTCGGTGCCCTCAGGTCAGCTGTTGTTTCCGTCTCCCGAGACCAGCAGTTTCCTTCAAGCACTCTCCACAATGCCCTTCAAGATGCCGAACCTCCTAAAACGACCAAGGAAGGGACCATCAACGTCACATCTTGCAGGACCTTCTTTCGGCCCGGAAAAGACTCCTACAGTCACTCCTAAAACCACTCCTGCAGACATTCAGGACAGGGAAAAAGTCAACTTCCACCTACAGGAGTCGGAGTTGGATGAGATTCTGACTGATGACAGCGACACAGAAACTCTCCATGAAGCTACCCCATTGACAAGGGACAGAACGTTCCCTTGACGGAGGATAGCCAAGACGTCGAAGATATTTATTTCTTCTGAATAGCAGTCTTACAATAATGGTGTAACAAATAATGTAAATATTTGAGAGGAATTCCTTATTACATCTAAAAAAAATTATCTTGAATAGGTAGAATTCTTTTTTTTTTTCCAAGAATGTTTGATAAGTTATTAGATGTTATTCTATATCGCTTAAATATAAATATTCTATATAGTCAACAGTTTTATAAGTCTAAGTGTATGTCTGAATGGTAAATTTGTGATGTTACATTAATTACATATTATATAAATTATATTACAGATAGCTACTATCAAAAAGTTACCATAAAACTAAAATAGATTTATTTGTAGGAAAACAACGAAGAGACGAGCTGTTACAATGATTGTTTACGGAACGGCAAGCTCTGTTCACAGGCCCGCCCTTTTGTACCCTGCGGCACCACAACGGTGGGTGTGGTCTTGACGTGAAGTTGACGTACATAGAACATTACAATATCGGCGTTAGTTTCAGGTAGACGCCCCACCTTGCTTTATTTGCGCGTACATTTGCGGCGCAATTTATGGTGCTGGCTTTACGTCCGTTAGCCCGTGTCCTGTTTACCAGCTGTTCAAGGTCATTTCACCGCGATGATGCCCACGATCCACATACGTGGGCATACGCCGTCGTGATACGTGAATGTGTAACCCCAGCATTAGTCCTAAGTCAGGTAGTGAAGGGGGAATCACAGGAAAATTCGTAGTTTCTAGGAAGCTTCATGAATTAGTTTTGAAGTTAGCATATGATGAGCAAGGACATTTGGGAGTAAATAAAACTTTCAAGTGTATTAGTAGAGCGTACTTTTGGCCTAAGATGAAAAATGATGTGTGTTTTAAGAGGTTTGCTTTAAGCTGTCCTGAAAATCAAATTGCCGGGAAACCGATTCAAGTAATTCCC
>NC_061097.1:5821256-5836256 GCF_015104395.2 Macrobrachium nipponense | reverse complement strand
CGGGTGCTAATGGGATAACAATCGGGAAAATGAATTACCTCATACCATATGAGGATGTGAATAGAATGGAGGACATGGAGGTTATTGAAAGAGGAGAGGTGCTCGGTGGTATTAATGGCGGTGATACGAGTGTTATGGGGAAAGGTAATGTTAAAACACACGTTGGTGATCTGGGAGATGATTACGGGGGTTCTATCAGAGTTCATAGTGGTAACAATGATACTAACAATACTGGTGATGATACTAATATGGATGTTGTTTCTGATACTAACAATGCTGGGGATAATTCTGAGGGTGGTAATTTGTATGGGGCGGTGGCAAGGGGAGATACTAACCATATAGAGGTGTTTTATTTGAAGACATTATGTTACTACCAGGTTCAAAGGTTATGGTAAAAGTTAAATTGAAGGAAATGAGAAAACCCACAGATGTGTGTGTTATTGAAAACAGTGAAAAGCTCAGGGGAGTTGTTAGCACGGCATCGGTGAACAGTGTATCCAAGAATGGGGTTACGTGGGTGGAGTTATTAAACTGTAATGATACAGTTAGGAGATACCAGAAAAATACATATATAGTAGACTTCCATGATTGGAACTGCGATAGTGGTTCTGTGGCTATCGTAGAGGGGAAACCTGAGTTTTCGGAGGCAGAAATACAATCAAGGAAACAAACATTTAGTGAACATTTGGCTAATGTCGATTATAGCAAACACGTTGAAGCGATAAGCGGGCTCTTGGCGGAATTTGGGGATACGGTAGCCTTGCAAGGTGATAATTTGGGTTGACTAATGTGTTAGAGCATAAGGTAAATTTGGAGAGCAACTCAAAACCTATTTATATTCCTGCATATCGCATACCTTTCAAAATCAGAGAACAGGTAGAGAAAGAAGTTAATAGATGGGAAGAAGAAGGAATCATTAGATCCAGTGTGTCTCCTTACAACTTTCCCTTGTTAGCGGTACCTAAGAAAGACGGTTCGGTCCGTGTATGCGTCGATTTTAGACGTTTAAATGAGAAAACGATCCCTGACCGCTACCCAGTTGCGTGCATACCAGATCTTTTTGTCGAAATTGGGGGACATAATATTTATAGCTCAATTGATTTGGCACAAGGTTTCTTACAGGTCCCTCTCAGCGAGAGTAGCAAGGAATATGCCGCCTTTTCAGTGCCCAAGGGACACTATGAATTTACGCGAATGCCTTTTGGTTTATCGGGCAGTCCCATGACTTTTACCAGGTTGGTGAACACAGTTTTGCACGGGTTATTGGGCAAAAATGTTTTTGTGTATATGGATGACATCCTGATTGCAACGGACACGATCGCGCAACACCTGGAAGCGCTTACAGAAGTACTTAGGAGGCTTAGATTAGCGGGTTGTGAAAATCAAGCTAGCCAAGTGTTCGTTCTTGAAAAAGCAGATCACATATCTAGGTCGCGTAATATCTAAGGAAGGGGTTAGAGTAAATGACGATAAAGTCAAAGCAATAGGGAATTTTCGCATCCCCAGATAAAAGAAAGAGATTAAGTCATTCCTGGGTATCGCCGGTTTCTTCAGGAGGTTCGTAAAAGGGTTTTCTAACATAGCAGCTCCCCTAACTGATGTGTTGCGGGAAGACGTTCAATTTCAATGGAAGGAATCCCAGGCGGAGAGTTTTCAAAAGCTTAAAGATGCGCTAATGAATCCCCCGGTTTTGAAGTTTCCAGATTTTAAGGAACCTTTTACATTAGTGACTGATGCAAGCCAGGAAGGCATAGGTGCATGCGTTATGCAAAAGTTTGATGGGAAATTTCATCCTATAGCTTTTTATAGCAGGAAGTTCAGGACAAAAGGCAGTAACGAGAAGTCCATGGCCACCATAGATAAGGAAGCCTTTGCAATAGTGTCGAGCTTAGTTCATTTTAAAATGTTACTGATGGGGAATAAAGTAGAAGTCCTTAAAGACCACAAACCGTTACTCGATCTTTTTAATAAACCTGATTTGTCTCCCAAAAGAGCTCGATGGTTTCTAACTATCAGAGATTTTGATGCAAAGCTCAAATATATAGAGGGCAAATTTAATGTTGTCGCGGACGCTCTGAGCAGGAGTTTTCATAACGCGGAAGGTTTCCAAGTCGCGCAGGTCACTAACGAAGCCATACAATGGGATAGACCCCTCATAGAGCTAAGGCAAGATGAAGATGAGGTCTTAGCAGATGCGAAAGCATTTCTGAGAGGGGAATTAGTCAAGAAACGTTATAGCTTGCCTTTTTCGGGTTTGGAGTTAGAAGGAAATCTGTTGGTTAGGAAAATTAAATATAAGTTGAGAACCAGTGAAAGTAAAGGAGATACGACACAGATCGTAATTCCGAAAGTCCTAATTCCAGTGGTTTTAGATATAGTTCATTGCAGGTTCGGTAGTCCTCACTTGGGAATAGAAAAAACTTATGATGAGGTTCGGGCTAAATACATTTGGAAAAATATGGGTAAAGATGTGGAAAATTTTGTAAGGAATTGTGCAGTGTGCAACGCATGTAAGCCTGCTAGGACAACGTCATGCAAATTAGGATCGTATCCTATACCGAGTAAACCTTTTCAGAGAATACATATGGACGTCTTAGGGAATTTTTGTGAGTCTAGATACGCGAACAAGTACTTGTTAGTGATAATAGATGAACTTACAAGGATAGTAGAAATTTTCCCACTTAAGCATAAAACGGCCGAAGAAGTAGCCATAGCATTTTTCAATGGTATCGTTTGCAGATACGGTTCACCCGAAGTTTCTATTAACCGACAATGGGAGGGAATTTAATTTGTGAACAAAACCTTGGAGTGTTTAGCTGAATTCATGGGAATACAGAAAGTAACAATTATTCCATACAGACCCGAGGCTAATGGGTTGTGCGAACGAGCGAACAGGAAAGTGCTCGAAGCGCTCAGAAAAACGGTAGGTGGTAATGATAGAAATTGGGACAGATATATTAACGTTGTTAGACATAGCATTAACACCATGGTTAGCAATTCAATTAAAATGTCCCCTTTTGAAGCTTTGTTTGGTTATCCAGCGCGAGGCACATTTGATTTGTTAACTACGCCTCCCCAGGGGGAGGATACAGTTGAAGCGCTGATATCCACAGCGAGAGAGAGACACGCATGTCTTAGCCGTAATCTCGAGTCCACAACCAGAGATATGGTTCAAAAGAGTATTAGTAAATCATCTGATCCCAAGATCAATGTCGGTGATAAGGTATTTTTAAAACTTAACGTGAGAAATGAGTTAAATTACAAACTAGGCCCGAAGTTTGAAGGTCCTTTTAAAGTCATTGAAGAGAAAATTGGAAATAGGTTTGTAGTTTTAAATGAACGAACAGGTCAGTCGAAGCTAACACATACCTCGAAATTGAAAAGAATTGGTTGTGGCAATTAATATATGATCGTGCAATTGCATTCATTTTTCCTTTTTTTCTTGTTATCTGTTTTTGTAATTTGATGACAGAATGGCTTTGCATTTTTTTTCCTTCTCCTTTGTTTCCTTCGAATGTTTTTCTCTCTTATTGTATGTAAGTCTGCGGCGTTTTGGCGTAAGATTTCGGGGTTAATATTTTTCGGCAAATGTTTGCTTTAGCTGAGAAATGGGATGGTTTTTTTTTTAGCGTGGGGTCAGTAATTAAATAGAGGAATTATTTATTTCACCTGAGTGGTGTTATTATTAAGATGATAGTTTATGTATAATGAGATGGTTCTGGGGGGTGTGCTTACGAAGATCAGTACTAAACATTTTTTTTTGAGAATCATGAGTTTCTAGCGTCGCGAGTCTGATTATGCTGCAATGCTAAGCACCTGACGTGTTCATAGGTGGGTTTCTTTTTTTGCTGAAGTTGCTGTAAGGAGTCCGGTTGCGAACCTTCCCTTTGGAATTGATGACTCGGGGATTTGCACGGTTTTCGGAGATGCCGATTATGACATTTCACGAGAACGTGTCATATAAGGGGATTTTTTTTCTTGTCGATAGGGTTGCTGCGCTAGCAGATTCTGTAACGGTACACATTCCTTTTTGGGAAAAGATGTTGAATTATATATGTTTGTTTTCTTTCTTAACGTCGTCCGAGATGATTAAACAACTGATGGTTTTCTTTTTCTTTTCTCTTATGTGTGCTGTGTAATGGGGAGGGGAAAGTTCACTTACTATTGTTGTATTATCTTATTTTTATTTATTTTATTTTTTTTTTCTCTCTTCTTTTTCTTTTCTTACGAGAGATTTTGCAATGAGGGTTAAGCTCTAAATAGCATTTATTTATTAGATAGAAGATATAATTTGTCAGGGTATGTGGATTGGATAGAAGGGGTGTTCGGCATTATATTTTATGGAGGCTAGTTATATAAACCATAAAGGGGTTTTTACTGTTAGACTTTATGAGTTCTCTTTTGATAGTGTGTTTGTCAGATATGGGATTATTTGTGAGAATTCAGTAGGTAAAGATTATTTGGTTTAGCGAGGAATTTTTCTTTTTCTAATATTTGATTAGTAGATTGAATATATTAATTAGTGACGAATTTGTGGGGTAAAAAACAAGAAAACTTTAGTTATTTTATGACCATGTAGACCTTTTAAATACGGACACACAATGACTTTGGAGAATTCCCAACTCTATGTGAGGATGCCAAGGGAGACGACTTCGTTCTACAGTACCAGAGATTGAGTCAAGTCTACACACGAAGGGCATTTTTGTGGACTGCCTTGGCAAAGGATGAGATGTCTTCGATATAATTTCTGGGATAAACCAGGAGTCTACAGTCTTCGATGAGGCGGGTGCGAGTAGCACTTGCATAGAATAACGGGGTGGTGACCACGTTTACTTCAGTAGAAAACGTTGAATCTACAGTTTAGCGACGGGAGGGTGTTGGATACACTCACGAGGGTCGCAGACGCTGAATAATGGCGCGTGCTGAGTTGTTTCGAGTTCTGTTACGTACTCGACCTGCGTCTACAACAATTCACTCATTCTACAGGGATCTCAGCTGTTTGACAGTTCCTGCAGGATTCTTACAGACTTCTTCATGGTACTTAGTCGGCGTGTCTACAACTCGTCGATAAAGGTGTTTCACCGACACCTACACGGAAGCCATAAGGCGGTTCGAATCCCGCCTACAGTGGAGTCCATTACTGTCCCGCCACTCGAAGATAGTGGTGAAGATGAACCTTTTTTTTCGATGACCGCTATACTATACCAATAGTAATGATCATGTTAGGCGCTATACTGATCGCCATTTGTGTACGTGGAGTCCTTAAACTTTTATGCATTCGACGAAGCACAAGTGCTCCGGCAACGGAGGTGGCTCTAAGTCATGTGGTACATTGATACATTGGGCATTAGTTGCCGATATGGTGTGAGACGGGAGTGCATTATTTTCTTTTTTGAACCAGCCTCTGGTTTTATATATATTGTAAGACGCTTGTGTGTCTAGAGCTAGGCGGGTGCTAGCATGGGGGGTAGCCGAGCTCCACTAAAGAGGTGAAAGAGGGGGAATGGCTAATAATATGTTTAAAGTGTTTTATATAATAATAAAGTCACATAGCTCTGCTCGCCTAGAGACAAGGGGTGGTACACTGCAAAGTTCACATGGGAGAGAAGGGTATTTGCTAAACAAGCAACTTGTCTCAGAGGTCGTTCCCCTTTTGCGAGGCATGTGCATTCGTTTGTACGCGTATTACAGGCCTACTGGTTCAGGGTACTTGTGGAAGACGCATTCTGTTGGTGGCAAAGAGAAACAAGCGGTTGCTCGAAGTGTCGGGAAAGAAAAACGCCCATCGAAAAGGTAGACGTTCTATAAAAACTTAGTAAATGTTACCTTTTGGAAAAGAGAGAGAAGTGTGGAAATATTCTCTTTACGTAAATACTTTGAAAAGAGTGACGTGGGGTGTCTATATAACTATTATCTTTATTAAAGATGGGTCCGATGCCATGGTTGATTAGGAATGGGATTCTCTAACTGATAACTGACAAATACTAGACAATGTGACTTGTTTGGGGTTTGAGAGTGTAACCTTAGACCGGAAGGTAGAATGTTATCTTATTGGTTTTCTTTATGGGCAGATTTGGGTATTTATGCCATTATGACTTGTTAATCATTTTGTTCTTTGTTATAACCAATTGCTTTGGGAAATAAATGATATTTTTTTATATTTACGCAGTCTTAATAAGCCTCGTGACATCTTACAGACAGGGCACCGTTGGCAACAGGTAAGAGTTCCCAGTTTGTGTAGTTTAGGGAATAAAGGGGAGTAATATATATATATATATTATATATATATATATATATATATATATATATATATATATATATATATATATATATATATATATATATATATATGTACAGGTTGTGATTCTGTGCCGGTCTTAAGCCCGGATAGGAAGCTTAGGAAGGGGCTAACAACCCTATCCTGTAAATTTAAAAACCTATATTGTTACAGAAACCATACATACTCGTGTATGTATGTATATATACATATATATATATATATATATATATATACTATATATATATGATATATATAATATATATAAATAAAGACAAATTTCATGAAGGAAAGAGAAACAATGGAGCACCGCAAGGCCTTCCGACTGCTTGTCCTTTACTTAGCACACTGCCAAGTAAATGACTAGAAGTCGAAAGTTAAGTGGCTCATAGCCTTTTAATTTTGATTCTTTTTCTTCTAAGTAAACTAATTAAAATGATTAGCTTACAGTAATAATATATGGCTCAAAGTATACAGTAAGTATTGTAAATGTTGCTGAGTAACATTCATTTGTGATCTTTGAATTCTTGCATGCTCTTTTCTGTCGCCTTGTCATGGAATTGTTGAATCAGGAATCATAACTAGGTCTACGCCTATGACTGGTTTTGCTGAGTACTTTCGGTGGAGAGGGAGAGATTTTTAAATATAGACTTGAAATCTTTGATAGCTGAACTGAATAAACAAGCGTACCTTTGATGGAGGGGGGATTCAATTAATAGCTGTCCAACGAGTACCTTTGATAGGAAGGGAAAGGGATTTAATGATAATGCATTTTATTCTTCAAATCCTAAATGATACTTTTGATTAGGAGGCACTTTATTTACATCGGCCTAATCGCTTAATCCCCCTGTTATACCGCGGCCAAATCCCAGGATACTCCGACCTCTCGCTAATAACCTCCATTGTATGAAAGCAGCGCTGACGATAACTGTTATTTGAAAGTTCCCCTCACTGACAAATGAAGCCTTAAAATGCATATGTTTATAGAACATTTTTTGCCCAAAATTATTTTTCTTTCATTCCCCCAAAATATCTGCATAAACGTATGTTACACCTCACGAGTTTATGCAGATATTTTGGAGAATGAAAGCAAAAGTAATTTAAAAGGAGAAAATGTTTTATAAACAGGCCTTTTAAGGCTTCGTTTGTTAGTGAGGGGAACTTTCAAATAACGTTAACGCCAGTGCTGCTTTCGAATAATGGAAGTTGGTGGCGAGAGGTTGGAGTAGCCTGGGATGTTGGGGGAGGAGGTGGGTGCCGTACATATGGATGATTGAGCGATTAGGCCGATGTAAATAAAGAACCTCACAGGAAGGAAAAATGCATTATATATATATATATATATATAGTTATATATATATATATATATATATGATATATATATATATCATATTATATAATAACATATATATCATTACATATACATATACATATACATATATATACACACATACAATATACACATATATACATATATACATATACTATATATATATATATTATATATATATATATATATATATAATAATATATATATATATATATATATATATATATATATATATATATATATATATATATATATACACACACACGCATACATATTCGTTTTGTAGACTAAAGTATATAATTGTGCTTTGATGGAAATATCTTGATGAAAATATTAGTTTTAAAATAGTTAATATTTTCATCTCGATGGTCACTGGTTTTATTCAAAGACACTGAATTAACGGTATTAAAGATATGTGCATAATGCACTGAGTCTTGTAGGGAATCTGGTACGTACTAGGAAATTGGAGTCTCTTCTATGGACATTGATGCAAATCAGTGAATTTCAGATTTTTATTGATTTCGTCGTCAGCATATTGTTATGAACCTATATTGGGTTCATCAGGTTCTTAAAAAAAAAATATATATCAGGACTGAAAATCTGGCAACAATTGAGACTGTCAAAGGAGGACGAAACCAAATAATACGAAACAGAGACCTTACAACTAATTTAATTATATGTAAAATGTAAATTTTTTTTATTTAAATATTTACATAAAGGCATCAGTGACAAAACTAAAACTTTTATGCAGAAATAAACCACAAATTTGATCTGAAAGTTATCAAATAAGGCAAATATCAAAAAAGCAAATATCAAACAGTAAGTATAACAATCTTTAACAAGCAATGAATGGGTCAGTACATCAAATAACCAAAAATAAACATTCCATGCAAGCAGGGGGAAAACTAATTACTAAACAAAGGATCTTTAAAATGCCATTACAATTATTACAGTACCTTAGTACGAGCAGTTAGCAAATAGTTGATAAGAGACAACACAAGGTTACAATTAAAAACTCAAATCAATAATAATGATCCATAAAAATCACAAGCAGGGTTAACAAATTATGCCTCAAAAACAGTTTCAATTTCATGATTACCTTAAGCATTAACATCAAAACACTGGGGAAAACCTAAGGCACAAAAGCCTTCTACAGTAAATACTGCAGGACACTCCACACCAAGGAAACCGTGGCAACTTGCAGAGATAACGCCCGAGGACCCACTAAGAATACCTCCTGAAGAAATTCACCCAGCCGAAGCTGTACACACAACGCAGACGAAACTGCCCTTCCCGAGAACACAGACGAAGCTGCAACTCTGAAGCCGTGGTCCGCAACATAACGCAGACGAAGCAGCTAACCCAGACAAAACTGGCTCTGCCGATCATCTTGATGTTCGTCCTTAACTCTGCAGGTCCCGAGTCATAATCAAATAGCCATTACGGACTCCAAACGGGACTACATAGAACCCCCATGCTGCTTATAACCTGCTCAGGTCTCCGTACCTTATTGACTGCAGCAGTCAGACACGGGCTGTCGGACGTTACCTTACCTCCACCTGTTCCACCAATAAGCAAGAGGTGAGACGACCCTCACTGGGAAATAAGCTGAAACAATCGTTTCGATCGTCGGAGACAAGAAAACAATAAACGAGGTGCTTAATACCCTTACAATATATTAAGTTTTTAATCTTTTTCAATTTTGGGGGGTATTGTCATCGTCCATTTTCTATTTTTTTTCTGTTTTTATCCTGTGGTTATCATATTGGGTAAACACTTAATTTGCAAGTTAATGGCTTTTGGAGTTAACCAAATAATCATCAACTTTTTCAAGCTGAATATTGATAGCGACTTTATGAAAAATTATCAAAATAAAGGAAAAATCCTCTTTTAGCGTTGTATTAAATCGCTATCGTATTTAAGTATAATGTTCGTTCTTTTCTTGTATCTGCTAAGGTTTTTACCTTCTTTCTTTTTTTAATGTTTTTCTGTCAGTAAACGATAAATTAAACTTTCAAAATTCACTCCAAAGGGCATTGAAAAATTCCATTCTGGCGAATGTTCCTTGAAGTCATCTTCAGCACACAACTAAAGGTAAACAAATTTTAGTGTGCGATTTCGGTGATGAACTGACCCGGAACCTTAAAATTAACTTTAGAGATTTCATTGATGTGTATATGTTAGTGTGTGAGCAAACACTCATTAACTACTATAGTATAAACAAATTAAAATCTCTCTCTCTCTCTCTCTCTCTCTCTCTCTCTCTCTCTCTCTCTCTCTCTCTCTCTCTCTCTCTCTCTCTCTCTCTCTCATTCAGAGACAGTCGAGTATGAGTGTCTTGTATTATATGTTAATTTCCCATCAAATTTGCTAAATCTTCTTGCTGATGTTTCATTATCTTATTGTTTAGAACTAAATGAACATTGTTCCGATAGACGCGTCGTTCATCTTTCAATTATAACTATTTCACTTGGGTTGTTTGTTGGTAAATAGATGGTAAATAGTGTTACTATTACCAAGATTCCAAGTGATCCCCATTCGTTTTCTCACCGTCCATCCCTGTATACTTTGGGAAATGAACACTGCCAAATGGTCGTCGGAATTCCAGGATTGTTTAAGGCCTTTCCCCCGAGAGTCTGTCGCAGAGATTCCTTCCGATTCCTGATTTCGGTATCATTTACTTTAGAACGACCGATATGGACAGAGCGTTATCTAAACGAGGGATTAATCAGACCAAGTAATGAACTCTATGATTGGAGGAATCTGAATGACAAAGAAGAGGATATATATTTGATGAATGTTATACGGTAAGATATCTTTACAAAGACTGAATTAAAAGAAATCTCAAATGTTATATATTTTTATCTATTTATCTATTGATTAATAATTGTTTTCATTTCTAATAAGTAGGATCTTTTCTTTCTGTATTTCACTTAACTTCCTCTTACTTCTTCCTAATGAACACCATATTCTTTAAAAGCTTGAATTTCAAGTAAATGGTCCTCGGCTTGTTCTATATGAATAGGTTTCATCAACTGAATAATAATAATAATAATAATAATAATAATAATAATAATAATAATAATAATAATAATAATAATATAATATGTAAGATCATTGGTAAAAGTTTATTTTTTTCTGAGTATTATCGTATTCTTCAATTTTTCCTCGATGCAAATGCCGACTCATTCTCAAAACATGATTAAATACAATCTAATTACATGCATGACCATCAGGATTGCAACAGCCCATGCTAAAATAGTTGTGGGTTTTAATTCGAACTGTATTGATATTAGATTTATGAATAAGACAAAAACTATTTGTTATAAAGTATATCCATTATGCATACAAACATATGCACAAAATTATTATCCTTTTAGTGGGAATTAGAGATAAGCAAATTATAAACAAATATTGAATATACAAATATTTAGATTTTTCATGTTACGCCAATCAAAATCAAACGGAGTACCAAGCGCTATCGTGTTATTTCAACACATTTTCATAAGTACACGCGCGCACGGGCTCACACACATACACACACACACACACACACACACACACACATATATATATATATATATATATATATATATATATATATATATATATATATATATATATATTTATTAAATTATATATATGTGTGTGTGTGTATGTGTGCGTGTATATATACTCACACACACACACACACCCGCACGCATATATATATAATTATATATATATATATATATATATATATATATATATATATATATATATCTATATATATATATATATGTGTGTGTGTGTGTGTATGTGTGTGTGTGTGTGTGTGTATGTGTTGTGTGTGTGTGTGTATGTTTGTGTGTGTGTGGTCTGAGAGTGGAGTGCGTGCGCGTGTGTACTTATAAAGCGTGAGTTTCTTAAATATTTTTTTAGAATTTTTAGTACCTGTATTTCAGTCTGCTACCGTGCTAAACGAAAGTGCTCAGATAGTAAAGAAATTCCTTTGTTAAAAGAATAAGCCCTGTGGAGTATGAGAAGTAATTTCCTAAAGAAGTACGTGAATGTATCATTATTCAATAATAATAATAATAATAATAATAATAATAATAATAATAATAATAACTAATAATAATAATAATAATAATATTAATAATAATAATAACTACCTAGAGGAGACAAACACCATCCCACCAACAGAAAGGCTGCAGAAGGAAGTGTAGGGGCGCAAAAGACCAGCTCCTGAAAGACAAAATGGTAATGAAGAACAGTAAGAGAAGAAAAACCAACCTAAGCATGGCATGGATAGACTATAAGAAAGCCTTCGACATGATAACACACACATGGCTGATAGAATGCCTGAAAATATATGAAGCAGAGGAAAACACCATAAGCTTCCTCAAAAATACAATGCGCAACTGGAATACAATACTTACAAGCTCTGGAATAAGACTAGCAGAGGTTAATATCAGGAGAGGGATCTTCCAGGGAGACTCGCTGTCCCCACTACTCTTCGTAGTAGCCATAATTCCCATGACAAAAGTGCTACAGAAGATGGATGCAGGGTACCAACTCAAGAAAAGAGGCAACAGAATTAACCATCTGATGCTCACGGACGACATCAAGCTGTATGGTAAGAGCATCAAGGAAATATATACCCTAATCCAGTCTGTAAGGATTGTATCTGGGGACATCAGGATGGAGTTTGGAATAGAAAAATGCGCCGTAGTCAACATACAAAAGGGCAAAGTAACAAGAACTGAAGGGATAAAGCTACCAGATGGGAGCAACATCAAACACCTAGATGAGACTGGATACAAATACCTGGGAATAATGGAAGGAGGGGATATAAAACACCAAGAGATGAAGGACACAATCAGGAAAGGATATATGCAGAGACTCAAGGCGATACTCAAGTCAAAACTCAATGGAGGAAATATGATAAAAGCCATAAACACATGGGTAGTGCCAGTAATCAGATACAGCGCAGGAAAACTGGAATGGACGAAGGCAGAACTCCGCAGCATAGATCATAAAACCAGGAAACATATGACAATACCCAAATCACTACACCCAAGAGCAAATACGGACAGACTATACATAACATGAAAGGAAGGAGGGAGAGGACTACTGAGTATAGAGGACTGTGTCAACATCGAGAACAGAGCACTGGGGCAATATCTGAAAACCAGTGAAGACAAGTGGCTAAAGAGTGCATGGGAAGAAGGACTAATAAAAGAAGACGAAAACCCAAAAATATACAGAGACAGGAGGATGACAAACAGAACAGAGGACTGGCACAACAAACCAATGCACGGACAATACACGAGACAGACTAAAGAACTAGCCAGCGATGACACGTGGCAATGGCTACAGAGGGGAGAGCTAAAGAAGGAAACTGAAGGAATGATAACAGCGGCACAAGATCAGGCCCTAAGAACTAGATATGTTCAAAGAACGATAGACGGAAATAACATCTCTCCCATATGTAGGAAGTGCAATACGAAAAATGAAACCATAAACCACATAGCAAGCGAATGTCCGGCACTTGCACAGAACCAGTACAAAAAGAGGCATGATTCAGTGGCAAAAGCCCTCCACTGGAGCCTGTGCAAGAAACATCAGCTACCTTGCAGTAATAAGTGGTACGAGCACCAACCTGAAGGAGTGATAGAAAACGATCAGGCAAAGATACTCTGGGACTATGGTATCAGAACGGATAGGGTGATACGTGCAAATAGACCAAACGTGACGTTGATTGACAAAGTCAAGAAGAAACTATCACTCATTGATGTCGCAATACCATGGGACACCAGAGTTGAAGAGAAAGAGAGGGAAAAAATGGATAAGTATCAAGATCTAAAAATAGAAATAAGAAGGATATGGGATATGCCAGTGGAAATTGTACCCATAATCATAGGAACACTAGGCACGATCCCAAGATCCCTGAAAAGGAATCTAGAAAAACTAGAGGCTGAAGTAGCTCCAGGACTCATGTAGAAGAGAGTGATCCTAGAAACGCCGCACATAGTAAGAAAAGTGATGGACTCCTAAGGAGGCAGGATGCAACCCGGAACCCCACACTATAAATACCACCCAGTCGAATTGGAGGACTGTGATAGAGCAAAATAAATAAAATAAAAAATAATTTAAATAAAAAATATTTTAAATGAAAAGTTTTTGCAATATTGGATATTGAGGGAACAAAATTAACTCACTCTATTTCCAGAGATTGTTTCAGCCATTACACCACTCTCTTTTCTCCCTGTTATTTTTTTCCATACCAACCAACGCTTTAGAATGCTCTCGATGAATCCCTGAATGTAATACGTTGCAAAAGTATTAGTTCCAAAACCTTGCAGGGAACCTTGTGTTATATGCCTTAATCGCAACAGCATAAAACACCGAGGATATAACACAACAAAAACACATTCAGATCATGTTAAAAACAGAATTATTTTAGGAAGCCGTATCCCATCAGATACGCCTGATCAGAAAGAAGTTAGATGGAAAAAGGTCTTTTGAAGTTTAAAAAAATTCTTATTGGTAGCCGTTATAAATACTCTCTGCATTTGCTATAATAATTTCTAATACACATTAGTTACATTTTGTTACTGGAATTGTAGACAGTTTTGTACTGGGACAAAAGGTCGTTGCTGCGTTAGCAATGCGAATTTCTATACCTGGTTAGACTTTTTTCGCATCTGTTAAATCTATTCCTCATTGCTATAAGTTGCTGAATTAATCGTTGCTATTGACTGCACAATACTTTTCGAAATTCCCTTCCCCAAACCTGGTAAAATACTACCTTTACATTCTGCAAGAACATCACTTATTGTTTGCTGAATATCTGTCTTAAAAATACAAGATGCGCTTCTCTTGATAATTTCCATCAATGTTAACGATTCATGACGGTGCTTTGTTTTTCACCATTTTATCTGTCGGTATTTCATCTTTATTATTTGTTCTTCTGTTAGTTCTTTAACCACTTAAGTGATCGAATCCATGTAAGGTTTGCTTTGCATTTTGTTAACAGTTTAGTCTGGGTACATTATTATAAATTGCCAGAAATATTATGTCGACATGCTCCAGTACAATGGCACAAAAAAAAAAAAAAAAAAAAAATCAGATATCATGCATGAAAATCGAATATACATAACATGGCCAATAGACCGTGTTTTATCAATAACAGAACCTGTTTCCATAAATTTCTTAATCCATCTTGGTATTCAATTCGTGGGTGGTGCTTCTTTTTTATGCTCGGTTGTGAACATTTTACCTCAGCCAGCCAAAGAAAGCTATTTACTTTCTCTTTTAATGAAGCTGTAGGACAAAAGCAGTTCTAAAAAGAAAGAATTGCCAAGTTTCAGAAATTGTTCTAAATTTTTTTGTATTAGGGTAGAATTTA
>NC_061097.1:5801256-5818756 GCF_015104395.2 Macrobrachium nipponense | reverse complement strand
TATATATATATATATATATATATTATATATATATATATATATATATATATATATATATATTATATATATATATATATATATATATATATAATAATTATATATTATATATATATACAGGAAGCAATACCCCAGCAAGAAGGTAAAGTATGGTGTGGAGGCAGTCACCTTAATCCATTACATTTTCCTGTGTCGGTGCTTGTGCGATTGTTCATTGTTACCTCCTTCAATTCCCCCCACAGCTATGCTCCCTTATTCTATAAGATACTTTGATTTAAAAACTGTATTTGCCTTGAATGTGGTTGTGTTCATATCCTCCCCTTCTCGTTAAAGTAACTTATGGGTAGTAATTCATTTATTCATTGTCCTCTGAGGAAGTCTTGAGAACGGAAGATTTGCCCTAAGTAAATCAAAGTACTGGCGGCCTCACGCATGTTTCCGACCCCTTTGTGTGTATTGCAGGTGTGTTTATAAGACATCACGTGTTGCAGGTTTGCCATTCGCATCCCTACCTGCTGTGAGGTGGATCTTCTCTTCCTTGTATGAGCTATAGCTTACCTTTCACGACATATTCTTTTCTCTTTCTTGTGGTTAAGTACTCAATTGGGCTTCCCCTTTTGTCGCAGTCCGCTGCAGAAAATCCGTTGCTTCAGTCCGTCGAGTCTTAACTAAAAAAAGTGGCGTTCTCTACCAGCAATTTTGCAACAGATATGAATGTTAAAGTTCGATTTCATGAGAGGAAAACAAACCTGAAATGCCGGCACCAAAAGCCATATGATCAAAAGGAAGAAAGACAAACCCACAGCAAGCTAATATCATTTTTGTCAAGTTTAGGTATTTATTGTTAAGAAAAAACCAAATTGTGACTGCCATTTTTTCCGCTTGGTAATCATAGCTATAAGAGAGAGAGGTTTCGATAACTAACCATTTGTTTTCTGAGCTATGCATGAAGCAAGGTAGTGGCAAGTTGTTCAAAAATAAGGAAACGTAGTGGTTCAATGAAGAAGTGAAGAATGCAACAAAGCAAAAGAGAGATGCAAAGAAAAGGTGGGCGGAGACCCAAATGGAAGAGGACTGTGTAGCCCATAAGGAAGCAAATAAATTAACAAAGAAAACTAGCAATTGCTAAGGATACAGCATATGATCAGCTTTACCAAGAGCTAGATACCTAGGTAGGGCAAGGAAAGATCTTTAAACTAGCACAAATGAGAAATAAGAGTACCAAGGATATAACACACACAAGACAGATTAAGGATAAGGATGGGAATGTATTGAGGAATGAGAGTGATATAATAAGGAGATAGGAAGAATATGTTGAGGCCTTGTTCAATGAAGAAATTGAAAGATTTCTAAGAGGAGGTGGACACACACATTATGGACCAATCACAGAAATAACAAAGGCTGAGGTTAGAGTGGCACTGGGAAAGATGAAAAATAGTAAAGCAGTGGGACTGAATGGCATACCTACAGAAGCCTGGAAGGGTCTTGATGAAGAAGGAATTGATATATTGTGGCAGTTAATGAAAAAGATCATGGAAAGTGAGACGATACCCAAAAAAAGGAGGGAAAGTATATTAATTCCTATATTCAAAGAGAAAGGGGATATTGAGTGTTGTGAAAATTACTAAGGAATTAAGATTACAGCAACACATTCTCATCAGTAGATAGCAACTGGGATTCATGAAGGGTGTCAGTACTATGGATGGTATTTTTGCACTGAGACAAATTATGAAAAAGTACAGAGAGAAGCAAAAGATCAGCTTATGGCCATTATAGACCTTGAGAAGGCATATGATAGAGTACCATGTCAGGAAATGTGAAGTTGTCCGAGGGAGAGAGGAGTGTTGGAGAAGTATGTCAGAATTATCAAGGAGCTGTATAGAAATATAAAGACCAGCATCAGATCTACAGTTAGAAGAACAGAAACTTCCAAGTTAGAGTTGGGTTACATCAGGGATCCGCTCTGAGCCCACTTCTGTTTAATATTGCCTAGGATGTCAGGGAGGAGACATCATAGTGACTGCTCTATGCAGAGGACATAGTCTTGGTAGCCGAGAACAAGGAAGAACTGGAGGGGAAGCTTGAAAGATTGAGATATTTCTTGGAGAGTAGAGGTTTGATGATTAGCAGGAAAAATACAGAATATATGTCAACCCAGTTGGAGGGTGACCAGCAAACCACAATCAAATCAGGTAGGGGAGATATCAAAAAGGTTCATAAATTCAAGTACCTTGGTTCAGTGATTGACAATGAGTGGAACATGGAAGAGGAAATTAAAAACCAGATTCAGTGTGGTTGGAACAAATGGGGGAAGGTGTACGTTGTTATATGTGATAGGAAAGTTCCTATAAGATTTAAGGGCAGAGTGCACAAGGCAGGGGTCAGACCAGCAATGCCATATGAATTGGAAGAAGCAACTACTAAAGAAAACAGAAGGCAAAATCTTGGACATAACTGAGATGAGGATGCTCAGGTGGATGAGAGGAGTAACCAAAATATACAGGGTTAGAAATGAACATATTAAGGGTACAGTAAAGGTTATGGAGAAGTTATGGGAGTTCCATTTGACAACGTCCCTGAGAGAGAGAGAGAGAGAGAGAGAGAGAGAGAGAGAGAGAGAGAGAGAGAGAGAGAGATGGCATAATTGGTGGATCGATGGTTAGCGACTGAATTGGCTGTTGGTAAGTTCTGGGTTGTCTGCTGGTGCAGTTGGCGTTAGAGTTCTGTGTTTTGTAGTCAGTCTTTAGGCAGAGCTTGTGGTAATCAGTAGTGTCAGCACCGGTCTGTTAAAAGTGTTGAAGGCATTGAAAATCAGTTAAGCTTGGTGTTATTGATTTGTTGATTAGTTGTTGTTGAGTTTGATATTGTTTGCTTTAGAGTTGTTGTGCCTGTGCTGTTGGATTTGTTGTGCTTATGAGTTCCTGTTTGGTTATATGTGAGTTGTTGTGGTTGTGAGTTGAGGGTTGTTGTTGGTGAGCTGTTGTGATTTCTTAGTGTTGTTAGTGGGTGTGTGTGTGTTGGCTTGTTGTGTTGTTGGTTTTTTGTGCTAGTAATTGTTTATACAGTGGTCTTTTGTTGTGGTTGTATTCCTTGTTTGTTGTTGTGTTGTTGAGTTGTGGTTGTGTTCCTTGTTTGTTTGCTGTGTTGTTGAGTTGTGGTCCTTGGTTGTTGTGTTGTTGGGTTGTGGGGTTGTGGTCGTTGGTTGTTGTTGTGTTGTTGTTGGTTATGTATTGGTTTGTGACGGTTGCTAGTGTCTCAGCAACCTTGACCAGCAGACAGCACAGCATAGCCCTGAATATCTGGAGTTGGGTGAGTACATGTGTTTGTGTTTTTTTGTTCTGTGTGTTGGTAGGTCAATTGTCCTGAATGGATTCCATAGTGTAAAGGGGAAAGTGTAACTGAGGGTGTGTTTGGCATCCAGATTGGTTAAGTTCATGTGGGGGGAATCTGCCGCTGGTCTTTTTAGCTTGTGATCATGCCACAAGGTCACTAAAGCATCATAGTAAGTGCTAGAGGCAAGGTTAAGATGGTATGGCCACCTGATGAGAAGAGAAGAGCAATACATTGCAAGAGAAGTGATGGATGTAGAGGTGGTTGGAACACAAAGGAGAGGAAGACCTAAGACCAGGTGGAGAGATTACATTAGAGATGATAAGTGAGAGAAGGGAGTATGGGAGAAAATGACACAGGACAGAGGTAGATGGAAGATACTCATTAAAAACGGTGACCCTGAATAGGGATAATGCTGGAAAGAAGAAGAAGAGCACCAGATTCCTTTGCAAAAGAAATAAACTACAGAAAAATCTCGTGTCACCAGGAATTGAATTAGTTAGTCGTATGACTGCTCTTGTGTTTATTTTTATTTTAGACAGCAAATACGATTTTGTGGCATTTAATGTTCCTAGAGCAAGTCATCCTTTTTTATCTTTCTCTCGCATACTCTCTGGTTCCCGTGGCAAATTAGTAGGCAAGGAATAGCCAAATGATGCATCGATCTACTGCTTGAGAATGATAACATCTAAGGAGATAAATAAACAGAAATCCCCAGTACCTTGAAACGCCACCACATTCATTCATTCATTCATTCATTCATTCATTCATTTATTCAATTTTTTTCTTGTTCCTTCCCTTTGTTTTCTCGTCATAACCGTCATTCTAACATACCTAGGTAACATCGTAAAAAATAATCTTGTGTAAGTCATTGGATGAAGGGGAAAAACTTTTACTTTAACGTGAACGGAATACTGAAATAAGCAAAAGCATTTTTAAATTAGCGAATAAGCCAGGTAAACGAAAGTGCACACACGCACACAGACTGTCTGTTAGCCGCGGCCAACGGCCTTTGGAAAAGCCCAGTGACCCACTTCCTCACGTATGAGGGGTTACTGAAAGACAATAAGAGGTAGCTTGTGTACTCACGTGATGGGTCCTTTCCCACGACAAGGAGCTTGGTTATAAGACAATAGGAAAAAGGGAGAGTGCATTTGCGCGGCCCATCAGGTATTCCTATCATATATCATTTATAGTACAAAAGACCAAACTGGAAGACGTGTGAGCAAGTATTTGTTCCCTGTAAAGAACCACGGAATTTGATGATTTTTGCATCTTTGTAACAGATATTTTTCATATATTTTGCCATTACGAATTCCATTACCGTCTGTTGACTGGGTTTAGAAATTTTTTGTCTGAACTGGCTGCTTGATATTTTTCCCCTAGCATTGTTATGCGCATTCCATTACAGTGTGCATGACTGACTGGTGTTTTAAATCTGCGGTTTATATGTGCTTCGCATTACTGGCCGACTGCTTTTTATTTTTCAGACTGTTGACTTTTTTGTATTTTGATAGTCCGTGTGGCTCATATCTCTTTCCTCACCCTGCTCTTGTATTTGATCGTCCGTGAGTCCATATTTTACATCCACATGACCCATAAATCCACAACATTGTTATATGCACATTTCATTACAGCTTGCTGGCTGCTGTTATATTACATCACCCGTGAAGCCCGTATTTTAAGCCCGCATGGCGTACCCATTACAGTCTGTTGACTGATTGTCCGTGCAGCCACTAATTTATGACTTTGTGGCAAATATTTACAGTCTTTAACTGCTTTTTTCATGGAACCATCCACGCAGTATTCCTGCCTATTTTAGTTCCTTCATGATGATCTATTCCCATTTGGGGAATCCATTCCAGATCGCAGTAATTGGTGACTCTCAGCACATGTTGGCATCGAGTAATTCCAACTTTTCCTTTCGTTGTGCAGAGAATTGTAGTCCCAATAAGAGGATCATAAGTCCTACAGGGCATTTCATTCCACCTCAGTGCAATTTAATTTTTGTTATTCCATCCTTGGGGACGCCACCCCCCCGGGCTTAGTGCCTATGTTATCCTTTAGGACTTTCCCATTCGTGCACTCCCAAACCCATACCTTCAAAATGGTGAACAATCCTACATTACTGAAAATTAAGACTAATACTGAAGCAGGGAGAGCCACGGACCTGAAAGGCCACGAATTAGCTACTTTGATAGCTGAAGAGAGGGAAAAGGCAAGGATAGATAGGGAAAGAGAAAGAGAATTCCAGGAGAAAAGAGAAGTTACACGAGTAGAAAGGGAGACAGAAAGAGAAGAAAAGGAGAAAGAAAGAGTACCTAGGAAGAAAGAAAGAATATAAAGGTAGAAAGAAAGAGAATTCCAAGAGAAAAGGGAAGCAGCAGAAAGGGCTCACCAACTGCACTGGCCAACACTGGCATACATCCCTCTGCATCCATGTCATCACACTCCACCCTCAATAGTATGGGCACCCTCATTTGAGCGTGGAATTAATCCAAGCCTGAGGTCTGGGTCAACCACGTAAAAAAGGTCCTGCTGAACTTCCAGCCTCCTTCCACTGAAGTAGCCCTCATCTTGGGAAAACATTTCGAAGGAAAGGGGCCATAACTTCCCAAGCACTCCCCGCTCATGAGTAATGAGATCTTACTCGTGTGAGGGAGCCCATTGTCAAAGCCTTCAAAATTCCTCATGACAGGTGGAGACAAAAGTGGAGGAATGAGGAATATGCCGAAGGAGTCTGAGCAGACATGGTAGGAATGGGTGGCGAAGAAGACGCATCCCCTCCAGAGGTGGACAAGGGGATCCAATGCTGTCTCTGCAGACACGATCCTCAAACTTTTTCAGTTGAAGGATTTCTTATCCAATACCCCTCCTGAACTTGCTACTTAGTGGACTTAGAAATCCAATGAGGATTGTGGAGTGCTGTAAGTGGGCAGATATCTGGGACACCCACCACCCACTGCAGACTTCCTGGGCATTCTTTACAGTAATGCCACACTACACCAGATGCTCTGCAGTCAACTCCCACTTCTCAGAATGGACATCACCAAAATAACAAGAATAACGGCCTTTGACAGAATGTCATGCTCCCTCTCACGCGCGCTTTTCTCCCTTCTCTTGTCTGCCACCCTCTGTACTTTTGCAGAGTTAAGCCAGATCTAATTATTAAAACCCATCGGCACAAGGAAATCGGTCTCACTCTCACCCCCACTCCCGTCGAGTTCGTAGCTCCTCACCTGTGGGCTGCCCCCCGCCCCTCCGCCCCCCCGCCCTTGTTCACATGCCTGTGTGCCCCATGTAGCAAGCCTTTGGACCCTTACCTAATGCCCTGGGAGAAGTCCCTTCCTTCGTCTCCATGTTTCAGAAGAAGGTAAAGTACGGTGTTGAGGCAGTCACCTTAATCTATTATATGTTACCCCCTTAAATACCCCCACAGCTATGCTCCCTTAGTCTATAAGATACTTTCATTTAAGGGTTGTGGCTGCCTTGAATGTGGTTGTGTTCATATCCTCCCCTTCTTGTTACAGTAACGTTTGAGTAATTCATTTACTCATTGTTCTCTGAGGAAGTCCTGAGTACGGAAGATTTAACTTGAGTAAATCAAAGTACTGGTGGAGTCACTGCATGTTTCCGACCCCTTTGTGTGTATTGCAGGTGTGTTTATAAGACGTCTCGTGTTGCAGGTTTGCTAGTCGCATCCCTACCTGCTGTGAGGTGGAGCTCCTCCTCCCTGTACAAGCTCCGGCTAACCTTTAGTGCTGCAAATCAACCCACGTGTCTGAGAACCCATGTTCATTGCTCCAAGCAATTGTTTCCAGTACTCGATCGGCCATGGAGTGTCATTAGCATCCTTGCTGGAGCCCTGAATTAGCAGATTAACGTTAAGTGTAAATACACTCGGCAACAATGAAACAGCAACCTCTTCCAAAATTATTCGGTTGTTATGGAGAAAAAAGAAGTATCTGGCAGCTTTTCTACTGTGTCAATATATATATATATATATATATATATATATATATATATATATATATATATATATATTGAAAGACTGGCACCCTCATTAAAAAGTAATTTGTCCTCGTCACCTTTGTACCTGACATAGTTGTCGTCACTTCTCTCTGCCAACTGTAACTCATTCCATCTTCACTTCTGATCATGGACGGTTGGTTGTGAATTTTTTGTAATTAAAAATGATTGTCTATAATGTCTTTGTATTTTATCCACAGACTGATGATCCACAGAGATGTACACACACACACACACACACACACACACACACACACACACACATATATATATATATATATATATATATATATATATATATATATATATATATATATATATATATATATATATATATATATATGTGTGTGTGTGTGTGTGTGTGTGTGTGTGTGTGTGTGTGTGTGTGTGTGTATTATCCCAGAGGTTAGGTCTATTTTCATGATGCAGTATATTAAATTTTTTTTAATTCATTATGATCAAAATGATCTAACTTAATAGTTATTGATATGTTACCTAGTGTTCCGTTGGCGCCAACAGTGAAGACTGTTTTTTTGTTACAGAAGATGAACTTTTTCCAGAATTCATCTCCCAAAGAATAGTATTCCAATGCAAATGAGATTCTTTCTAGGCGGTGACTTTGTCATAAAGGGCTTCTTGGCTGGTTTGAAGTGGTGAATATCAGCTTCATGTAATCATCTTCGGATAGCTTGGCTCCAAACTTGAACACCTACTTCCCTCTTCATTACTGTTGCATTCATAATGGATGCCGATGAGTGAAATTACTATCAATCCATCTTGCTCTTTGCTAGTGTGGCGCGATCGCCCTGGTCGCTCTCTTTGGCTCACATTACCACAGTAATTTTCCTTCTCTATCCATCGATAAAGAGTTGTTTTGTGAATGTTCGGTTGTCGAGCTATATATGCGCTTTCTAGAGAACATTGTGTGCGTTTACTATGAGCCATAATAACTGTAAAAGAGCAGACGTAACCTCCGGTTGACAGCTGATTGGGTTACTATTCTTGAATTATATTTTCTTTGTTGACGTAACGAGTGCGCAGTCAATCAAGGTAAAAACTATAACAACGATGAATGTTTATTCGGAATAGTAGACTATAAAAAGTATATATATGAAAATTGTGCATAAAACATTATTGAAATCCATCGATAATAAAAAAAAAAAACTTATAAGAGTGAAATATTATGAAATTGATGAAGTGCCTTATAATTTACAATAGTTTCTAACCGAACGAAAAATTTCATAATGTTTCATATTTTTTCTCGATTTGATTATGTACATAGAAGAAGGATTTCTTTGTGAAAGGAAGATAAATCAACATAGATATCCTTAATATATTGCAAAGAGAAAATTAAAAATATTAATAACATGTATTGAAAAAATAATTAAAAACTTCTTGAGCGAAACTTTTCTGACAAGGTCGTGTTTTCATTGTTGCCGAGTGTACATCCCCTGTAAATTTAACCCTTAGAGTTTCTTTAAGATTTTCTCTTGAATTTTATCTGGCACTCAGTAGACATCTTGTTTTTATTTGTGGTAAAGCACTCGATTGGGTTTCCCTTTTTGTCGCAGTCAGCTGCAGAAAATCGATTGTTCCAGTTCATCGGGTCTTAGTTCACAAAAATTTATATATTTTTAATGAAATGGATATGAACATTCCGCCCATATGAAAGAGACTAGAGAGTATGACGAGAAAAACTGAGGATAATAAACGTTCATCCCAGCTTGAAAATGCATTGCAATGTGACTTTTACTCTTTTCGAATGCCAGTAGGAAATTCTCTTGGGTGGAAATTTGCATGAGATATCGGCCTCCTTTTAAACTTGAATGAAACTAACTTTTTTCTTCTGCTTCGCATTGTTAATGACAGAACTTGCTGAGAACCTCCCCGCCCCCTCTGTATTCATGGGAAAAAAGTAATTAAGTTTAATTTAGGAAAGCGATTAGGAATAACAAGACAAAAGGAATGCGTTTGATGTATAGGATGAAGAAAAATTGATGTAAACACAACTTTTTTTAAAAGGGAAAAATTCCCCTTATGAAACACTTATTTTAACAACTAGAAGCGGAAAAAAATTTCAGTCAAGATTATAAGGAAAGTTGTTCAAGAAAAAATCAATCAAACGTCATGAAATAACAGAAAACTTTGAAAAATAACAGCGAAAAATAAGGAAAAATGCAATTCATGTAAAAATATATATTTTAACACTAAAAAATATGTACATTTTAGGTCTTTCTTAAAGTAGGATAGCTTTTATTTTGACATTTCATGGTAAAGTTATGCATGAAAGCTGGTCTTCATTGATGTTTGAGATTAAAAACGATACCGTCTGAAATAAAAGAGAGAGAGAGAGAGAGAGAGAGAGAGAGAGAGAGAGAGAGAGAGAGAGAGAGATGGTTACTCTTATTTACCCAGATAATTGTCCAAAAAAAATTCGACATCAATGATATATATAAGAAGTAACGACCTCAAATGTAATTAAGAGGATTAGAGTGAACATAATTTGATTCCAATGAAAATCGAAATGATCGTTCCTTTGTTAGTGATTTAATATACTTGCAAGTATACGTTCTCCTTTAATAATCTATACATACATCAGTAGTGGACGTTCTCTGTTTCCTTTTGTGCTGTGAATTTTATAAATGGCGCCATGTCATTATGTGGACAAGAGTCGCCTTTACGCAGTAATACATATATTTTACAAATATTTAATTCATATCAACTGTGTGTTGATAATTCTTGTCAAGCTTGTATTCTCAACCAGTATGTATGTTTAACCATTTTTCATATATGACTTGAATACTACTGCTAATGAATGTTTACAGTCACTTAGCAGACTTTCGTTATAATTTTTTCGGGCTCTAATCGGATCGTATCTTTATAAGAAAGAAATGTTATCTTTATAAGAAAGAAACAATTGAGATCAGTACCTGGAAATGCGTTTTTTAAAATACTATATACCAAAGCTAATTAATGGAGCACTGTAACATTTTTAACTAGTATACTGAAATCTTAGTAACTGAAATAGACGATATCTCAATAGTCGTGGCAAATTACTGGTGAATTGAAACCATAGTGTAATAAAATCTAAAAGCATCCCGGAATCTGAATTCGTTTCCTTTCACAAGTAAAACATAGACATGTGGGAGAGAGGCCATGAAAAAGTAGAGTAGAGAGAGAGAGAGAGAGAGAAGAGAAGAGAGAGATCGATATGGAGAGAGAGAGAGACGAGAAGAGATGAGAGAGAGAGAGAGAGAGAGAGAGAGCAAAGAAATAAATCTGGAAGTTAACTGCAGTCTCCTAACAACCCTGTTCCATGAATATTCCAAAATCTGAGACGCAGGTCCAACAGAGCAAGTAGGAAGTAAAAGTTTTAACTTTCTTCTTTAAAAGTCGTGAGGACGTGACTAGGATTAAGCTGAATTTCAACCTCGTTTTCCAATAAAGCCTATTATGGGTCTATAGAGGAATAAACTGACTAACTGTCTTGAAGTCCATCAGCTTTCCAGCACCACTGTCACTACATAAAAGGAAAAAAAAACAAAACAAGGCGTGATCCGACCTCCCGCTTAAGCTGACGTTTGCAAGATTTCCCCCTCACGCGTATGTTGCAAGGATTATATTCCTAATTTTTTAAGTAAATTAAAACGTGCTAAGATCTACAGTCAAATAGAGCCTTAATTTTTCATAAGCTTTCAGGTTCCATCCATAGGTTTCAAATCATGAAACTTTCTAAACACACAACACTCCCAACAACAACAAACAACAACACAGTAGTTTGTAGGCTTACTCCCCGAGTAAGCGAAAATAAAATCCAGCTTTCATATACTGCTTGTCCATTGCTGACTTTGAAACTACTAGCGGCGTACGATGATATTTGACTGCCCTTTGATAACCTAAAAAAAAAGTTACTTTCAACGTTATCTTTATGCTTCCAACTTCTCTTACTGTTGTGTATTTATCCGAAATCTTCGTTCTTTAGTCAGGCATCCGACAAATGAAAATGCATCAACATTTCTTCACTAAAAATAATGATCCCGTGAATTAAAGTCACTTATCAGTCGAAAAGTCAGTTTTATGAATTAGATTTTGGCAAGCTCTCGACCAAATAGCTTGATTAAGCAAAAATTACTCTCGAGTATGATTTTGCCCGTCAGTTCCAGATCCGCAACATTATCAGTCATCACTAGAGGACACTCTGCAACGGAGAGCCGACCCAGATGTTTATTCATTTGCAAGGTTGACAGTCGGGAGTTCGTGTGATCCTCAGCAGCTAGTTGTTTGACTTGTTTGTATGTTGTCAAACGGGTACCTGTATATTGACGTGCTATTGTTAAGTATAAACTTATGCGTTTATTAACTTTGTACGCAAAACCTTTATGGTGCAGAGTAATATTAAATTTTATATTCTGGTGTATGGTGGTTAAGGAGAGTTCTATAAGAAGTTACAAGTAACCAAATGATTGTCAGATATATACAGGTACAAATCATACGTCAAAAAAGTTTCTTTCACATGTAGTAAAGTTGTAAGTAATTATAAAATGTGTAAAAAATATCAGGATGTCTCTCGATATAGAAGTAAAGGAGAAAATATTATTAGCCCATCAATTTTCTTTACAGGTAAATACGAATGCATACTTATGCATTTCACTGTCCGAATGGTAGTCAGTGTCCTCATATAACGAAAGAAAGAGAGAGCGAGTGAGAGAGAAAAAAATAAAAAAACTAGCTAATCACAGTTGAAGATTTATAAACCTATTTCGATTCGGTCGAATTTCATAACGTCGGTCTGGGGATTTTTATCAGAGATTTATTTGAAGGAAAATGTGTTTACCTGAAGTGTCTGTCTGTCTGTCTTTGTGTGCCCCTCTAGCTGTTTGACGGTCTGTGCTTCGATCGTTTTTTTATCTCTATTTCTCTCTGTCACTCTATGTCCGTTGGAACAAAAGGAGAAAAAAATGCTAGTTTCTAATTCTTAGCTGCAGCAAAAATAACAGCATTGCAAACATTAAACATTTCTTCGGATTTTATTGCTAATTTTCTTGAGTACTAAAATTCTGTATTGTATTTTTAGTTAAATATATGTTTATTATGCTTCATTTAAAGTTTAAATTAACTTCCATAAATTCCCACACAGCTCCAAATGTGCATATAAAAAAGAAATAAGTTACTCTTCTAAGACTAGGTTTTTTGAAGCTCAGATCTACATACATATATATATATATATATATATATATATATATATATATATATATATATATATATATATATATATATATATATATATATATATATATACATATTATATATAATAGAATATAATATATATATATATATATATATATATTATATATATATATATGATATATATATATATAATATAATAACATATATATAATATATAATATAATAGTATATATATATATATATATATATATATATATCTGTATATATATATATATATATATATATATATATATATATATATACTATATAATAAGTATATATATATATATATATATTATATATATATAGGAATAACTTTATCACGAAGTATATAAAACGTGATGCTATGTATATATATATATATATATATATATATATATTATATATATATATATATAAATATATATATATATATATACTTCTAGGATATAGTTATTCTCTCATACAATTTTTGTTAAATATAATTGCTTTAGTGACATCAATAAGTTTCTTGTAGGTATCTTCATACCGACGGAGTTTGTTTATGATTCTCGTTCTTCAATATCTGGTGAAAAAATACGCAGAATTCCTTTTTCCATTTATTGATTTTTGTCGTGACAGCTGTTTCGCCTTATGCCAGTGGCGGGCAAACTTTTCAGAGCAAGGGCCGCACCAGTGAGCCATTAAAAGTCAAAGGGCCGCACCTTTTAAAATCGGGCGGTACTCTGTAAGATAATATAACATATAGACAACATGATTAATAAAAAAGAAACAAATTCAGAATCCAGCACAAGCAATTTAATAGGGAAAATGTTTCTGGCGACAATTCTTCTTTACAATTCGCTTAGTCTGGCACAAGGTTTGTGTCTGACAACATGGACCTGTTCTTGAACTTATTTGTCTTCATGCAGGAAAAACTTGCAGATGTAAGTGGGACCAAAAATAGAGATTAATCTGGCAACTAAATTTTTTAAACATGAAAAACATTGAACTGTGAGTGACTTTTAAAACTCTACGAATGGTAGGGAGTGCAGCATTTCCTTCAATAAATGATTAGATCGAATGTCTAACAATTCAAGCTGCAATTCATCAAGTGCCGCATGCACATAAGAAGAGAGAGAAGTTAGTAAGTTGAATTTGAGCTCAATTTGTCTTAAATCCTCAAACCTTCTTTCAAATTCTTCAGTCAAACTTCTCAACTGATCCTCAATTTTTGAATGCACATTTGCAGACACTTTTTTGTGAGTGAACATATATAATTTACAATATAAATTATATGTGCACTCACAACAGATTTATCGTTTTTGATTTTTTCCTAATTTGCTGCAGGTTTCCATGGAACACAGAGAACCCCGTGGAGAGTCACAGTTTGCCAAATAAAATATACTATTTTATTTTTGTATTTCCGAATGTCACTCACTCTCACTCACTCACTCCACTGGCTGTGGCCCTCCATGGCTCTTTGCCGCCGCTACAAGAAGCTTCCAACGACCACGGTCTTGCCCAGCATCCCACCAACCCCCTGGACCATCCACTTCAAACTTTGTCATGTCCCTTTTTATGTTATGAGACCATCTCATGTGGGGTCTTCCCAGAGGTCGTCTGCCTTCTGGTTGTCCTCTAGTAAGCAGGTCTATCAGTCTATCCTCGTGAGCCCTGGCCACATGCCCTGCCCACCTCAGTCTTTGAGCCATAATTGTGCTTTTTATCAGGGGTGCTTCTGTCATTCGCTCAGTTCATTATCATGCCTTCTTCTCCACTCCCCCATCCCCGCATCAAAGACCAGTCCACTTATCATCTTTCTCAAGATTCCGTTCTCAAACACTTCCAACCTTCGTTCCAGGTCCTTTGTTAGCCTCCAGGTTTAACAACCATACGTTAACACAGGTCTAATAATGGTTGTCTAGGCCTTCACCTTTGTTCTCCTTGATAAAATATTGCTATTGGGAACTTTGGCTAAACCCCAACTACATCTGGCTGCCGCTGCTATTCTTAATGTCATCTCTTCTTCTACTGTATTTCCAGCTGTAACTGTTGATTCATGGTATATGAAATTCTCGACAGCTTCCAACTTCATGTTTCCACACCTGATGTTACCCAGTATCCTCTCTTGCCTTGAAACTTTCAAGATTTTGGTTTTAGCCTCACTTATTTTCAGGCCAACTTGATCTGCAGCCTTTCTAAAAATGCTATTTTTTTTCCTGGATATTTTCCCCACAAGATCAATATCATCTGCATAAGCTAATCTATCACACATAGCCTCACCAAGATGCACTCCATTACCCTGTGGTGTTTGTCTCATGACCCATTCCAGCACTAGGTTAAAAAGAACCGTAGACTGTGTGCATCCCTTCTTTAAACTGCTGTGAACTTAAAAAGGATCTGTTACTTCCCCTCCAATCTGTACTCTGCCTCCCATATATCTGTAACATATTTTTATTAAGCGTATAAACTTCTCTGGCATTCCGAATTTTCCCAGTATCCTCCACAACGTCTCTCGTTGGATACTGTCATATGCCTGTTTAAAATCTGTAAAGGCATGCCAGGACTTTATCATATTCCCAGTACTTCTCCAGGATCTGCCTTACAATAAATATTTGATCTATGGCTGATCTAGATGCTCTAAACCATGCTTGATAATCCCCTAGTCACGGTGTCTCTTCTGTCTATTATTTAATAGTTTAGCTACAATCTTATATCCAACAGTTAAGAGACAAATGCCTTAATTCCCACATTCCGTTCTATCACCTTTCTTGTGAATTGGCACAAACAGTCCCTCCTACCATTTTCAGGCATTTCTTCCCTTCTTCAAATTCCAATCACAATAATTGCCATTGCTTCTTGCAGCTGTCTTCCTCCATACTTCAGTGGTTCTGCACTTATTTCGTCAGGGCTATCAGACCTATGATTCTTTTGGTGTTTTATTATTTCTAGAATTTCTTCTGTGGTTGGATCCTCTTCATCCTTTCCTAATATAATTTCTTTATTCTCCCTAGGCTGTTCGGGAGGTGCTGTTCTATTTAACAAGGTTCTAAAATGTTCTACCCATCTCTCTTCAATTTCCTCTCTACTAAAAGATCGCCATTTCTATTAGGCACTATTCCTTGTCTGGCCCGGTATCCGAATGTATTATTGTATTTCTGTATTTGTAAACCAACTTGAAATATTATACCAAATTTCATTTCAAACCAATATTTAATTAAACACTAGCACATGGTATATGATATCTTGAATATTTATTTAACCGCATGTTCAAACTTTCCATTTTGTTGTCATTCATGTTTTCAGGTTCTTTGTACCCAAAACAACATCCTGAAATGGTTAAGTTCTTAATCCCTTGACCAACCAGTAACCAATACCTCAAAGTCATTCTTCCCACAAGATGATATAAATAGGCAGAGGCCAAGTTGTCAATCAGTAGTCGCTTGATAATGCCATAAGGCGAAACAACTGTCGCGACAAAATAAAAAAATGGGAGGAAGTCTGAGTATTTTTCACCAGAAATTGACGAACAAGAATCGGAAGAAACTCCGTCGACATATATATATTTATATATATATATATATATATATATCTATATATATATATATATATATATATATATATATATATATATATATATATATATATATAGTATGTATGTATATATATATATATATATATATATATATATATATATATATATATATATATATATATATTGTTAAGTATAGTTTTCAATTTCAATAGACAATATTCACTTATATTACCTTCGCCCCACCCTCGTAGTGTCATTCTGTAACGCTATGAATATGTGATAATAAGATCTGATTTCGCATAACAATAAAAATTATATGGTTCTCATACATTAAGGGCTACAAAATAATCTTATCTTCTTCCAATCTGGTAATGTCGTCACTTCGTGCAACTGTCATTGTGTGATATTGTGTTCACAAAGTTTATATCTTACAACTCTCAGCATCTAATAATTTTCGTTAATCGAGGGATACAGTCTAGATCGACTTTTTGTCTTTAAATTTATAATATCTATTTGTTTTGTGATTATAACCTTTCCTTTTCATCTGAATAATAGTTAATTCCGTCAAGATTTCATAGGAACATCTTATTATTCTACAATTTTTAAGTGGGTCATACGCTTTTGTCTTTACTATTACTTTTACTGTAAGTTGTGGTAGAGAGAGAGAGAGAGAGAGAGAGAGAGAGAGAGAGAGAGAGAGAGAGAGAGAGAGAGTATGATGTTAATAGATCTTTATGCTCTACGAAAACCAGTTTTATTTATTTCCCAGATGACGCTAATAACACCAAAGCATTTCACATAGGTCGCACTCTTTCGTTAAAATCCAATTAAACTAAAACGGTCATTCTTTTCCTGAATATTTTAGTTTCTCCGCCTTCGCGCTAATTACGCCGCCATGTGTTTCCGACCTTTGATGTGACTCCACGAAAATTGTTGCTGAAGACTTAAGAATATGATGGGTTGGGTCAGGTGGAGGGACCGTCCCCATGGTGTGATTTAATTAATATCATGAATTCTGTTTGGGAAAAGTCTTAAATCCCTTCTTTTTAAGGGGGGAGGATGCAGGATGCAAAATAGTGGAAACTTTTATTTCAGAAGTGATACACTGGAATGATGCACGAGCGATTTCAGTGCCTACTGCCATACCTCTTTGCTTAAACTTTGGCTTCTGTTCAAAAGCATTATGTTTCACAATTAGACTAGATATGTAGTAATCAACTTGGATAATTGTTGGTGATATGGAGTTTATATTAAACTACACAAACTCACGGAAGTTTTATTATGTAATAGTCACTGTAGACCAATGTCATCCAGGCTATGTTCTGCTCTCTGAGATAGGCGACCAGCCATAAAACAAAAAAAATGCTAAAAAAAAAAAAAAATAAATCTGTTGGCATTTCTTGTTACAAACCGACAACCATG
>NC_061097.1:5776256-5796256 GCF_015104395.2 Macrobrachium nipponense | reverse complement strand
TAATAAGTGACTAATGTACATTTTAAGATTTTGGAGGACATGTTGCCGCCCATCCTGAAAATTAGAGTCAAAATTAGAAAATACCGATGGCCAACACCACATAGACTAATCTGTACCTTATGGTGATGCGATTCCACATACTTCAAAAAATAGCATCAAAAGTTACTCTAATGGAACATGGCTGGCCGTCTAAGATGCTATTTATCCGTTGGACTTATTCTATGTTTTATTATATGTTTATGTATGAAATTAATCATCTCTTCCAATTTACCTCAGAATATTTCTGTTTATTACTTGTTACGTTGTAATTGCTGAATCATAAGGGTAACACTCAACTATACCACATCTTATATAAAAGCTCTTACCATTCTGCAGCCCCTTCAACCAGGGGAAATCGTGATATCAAAAACTTTTTAGCGAATTTATGACATTAATTAAATGAAGCAAGCGGCTTGGTCCTCCCCTGCCCCTAAACGTTTAAACAACAATATTTATGGCGCGACATGCAAGGTCACAAACACACAGAGGTGTAATTAATACGCTAATTACTTTTCCGCACAGCAAGCGACGAAGACGGAGAACGCAAAAATCTCCGGGGAAAGATTTCAAAACCTTACTCATCATTTAAGTAAAGCATTTCTAGTCTAATGACATCATCGTTGCTTTCGTATCAATTGTGTCTTAAGGAACGCAACTGATTGGTTGTCGTGAGATATTACAATTGATGTTCTCTCTCTCTCTCTCTCTCTCTCTCTCTCTCTCTCTCTCTCTCTCTCTCTCAATACTGGCTGAGATTCCAATAGTGAACACTTGAGGCATAATTTTTGCCGAAAGATCATAGATTTATGACTGATTGGTTCCCAGAAATTGTTGAGAGAATTTATGTTCCAACTAATGTATGTATGTATTTTGCCGGCCATGTTGGACGCCATATTGGATTTGAAAGCTTTCCCATTGGTCAAGTACACTTTAATTGATCTGTTTGGTATTTTGTACCCTTAAAACATAGGTGTAGGCACCAAAATGTACCGCCAAAGGATATGATTAGTGACTTATGTGTATTTTAGATTTTGGTGGCCATGTTGGAGACATCGTGAAAATTAGAGTCAAAATTAGAAAATGGCGATAGCTAACGCCCTATACATAATCCGTACTTTATGGTGATGCGATTCCATATGGTTGGTTGTCCGTAAAAAAAAATACCATCAGAAGTTACTTTAAAAGAAACATGGCCGGCCGTCTAAGATACTATTTATTGGTTGCATTTATTCTACGTTTAATTACATCTTTATGTATGAAATTCGTCATCTCTTCAAATTGAACGCAGAGTATTTCTATTTACTACTTCTTTTTTTTATTGTTAATATACAAGGCTAACATTCAACTATGCTACATCTACTATAAAAGCTTCTGCCATTCTGCATTCCTAACCCTCCCCCCTCCGCCAGTGGAGATCGACATCAAGACCTCAGCCCTTTTCGCGGATTTATGTTTTTAATTAAATGCACCAAGGAGGCTTGGTCCTCCCTTGCCCCTAAACGTTTCAACAACAGTTTTCATGGCGGTGCAAGCAAAGTCACAAACACACAGTGCTGTAATTAATTAATTCGCTAATTACTTTTTCGCACAGCAAACGACGAAGACAAAGGCTAAAATGTCAGGGAAAGAAGATTCTAAATGCTTATTCATCTTTTAAGTGAAACATTTCTAGTTTAATGGCATCATAATGAGAGAGCGCAATCAGCAGGAACGTTGCTTTCGTATTCTTTGCGTCTTAAGAGAGGTAAGAGACTGGTTGTCGTGAGATATTACGATCAATGTTCCTCATGCATTATCTCTCTCTCTCTCTCTCTCTCTCTCTCTCTCTCTCTCTCTCTCTCTCTCTCTCTCTATCTATCTTTCGAAATGTTGGCCCAGATTCCAATAGTGAATACGTAAAGCATGATATTTTCCGAAAGATCAAAGATTTATGACGGATAGGTTCCTGGAAAGTGTTGACTTTATGTCCCAGCCAAAGAAGCATATAGGTACTTTATAAACATTTATTATACATATATATATATATATATATATATATATATATATATATATATATATATATATATATATATATATATATATATATATATATATATATATATATATATATATATTCTATATATATATATATATATATATATATATATATATATATATATATATATATATATATTTCTATATATCATATATTATATATATATATATATATATATATATATATATATATATATATATATATATATATATATATATATATATGTATATATAGAATATATATATTTATATATATATATATATATATATATATATATATATATATATATATATAAAAGGCACTAGTAGCAACATATAATATTAAATGGGGTTGATAATCTTACCTCTTGCCAGTTAGAGACAGATGCAAAACGCTGGATTCCTCGAAGATGCTGAGATGAAAAACAAACAGGTCAGTGACGCATTCCATATAATATAATATAAATCTTATGTAAAGATACCATAAAATAAAATCGCTTAATCCCGATTACAAGCTTCCCTTGTAGGAAAAGAAATGATAGTAATTCAACTTTTCTCATTACAAAATATATAAGGAGAAAAAAAATATAATTTATCACTTTTCCATTACAAAACGCAGTATGTATCGTCATACAAATTGCTGCCGCAACATATCAGGATCGACCTCCCGATTTGACCCCTTAAATTCTTCCTCATGGAATGTCATCATCGATATTCTTGAAAACGGTGTAAACCGCTGAGAAATAAACTCTAAAAGAAAATATCAACAATCGGTCTCATCACAGCATTGTCAGCACTAAGCCACCTGTGTATACAACATGTGCTCAAATCCCACTATGGACTTGTCTAGCCAGACTCGTAAACTCAGAAATCATCATTCCCTCAAATAGCCCAAAAAATCCACCATTAAATCCTTGCTTGGAATCCTCAATAAATCTTTACTGATACTATAGAGCCACATTCCTCAAAAATTATCCTCAGGACATCCCCATTGTTACCTCAAGGGTACCCAAAAAATTTTGTCCTCCAAAACGTCTATTAAAAAAATCCACCAATTATAAAATATCCCCCACAGGCTAAATCCTAAGCCATTTGACCACCGATGTACCTCAAAGTAATCCATTTATGATACGGCCACATGTATATAAAACCCAAATAATCACCTAGTCGGGATATAAACCACAGAAAACCACAATCCAGATATTATGCACAACAATTATATACCGCCAAATATAACCAGTGGTGATATAACCTCATAAAATATAACACCTTTATAGGGCCCAGTAAAACCACAGTGCACTAGTGCCACCCCCAAGGAGCCATAACACCAAAAAAAAAAATAAAAAAAATAAAAATAAAAATAAAAACACAATCACCACCAAAAATCATAGCCCCCAAAAAATTCACCGCCAAAATAACCACTAAAAATCAGCCCCAATAAATCAATACAATCAGGAATCATCAAAAGACAGCACCACGAACCTCTTAATATCTCTCAACTCTACGGTGATTTCTCCATATTTTTTCACCCCGTTTTCCATCCTGAAATAATTACATCGAAGTCCCTGATAGTTAAGAACCATCGAGCTCTTGTGGGTGACAAATCGGATTTGTTAAGAAGATCCAATAATGGCTTGTGGTCTGTAAGAATTTCTACTTTATTCTCCATCAGTAGCATTTTAAAATGAACTAAACTTGATACTATTGCAAAGGGTTCTTTATCTACGGTAACCATTAGTCTTTCATTGCTGCAATTTGTCCTAAATTTCCTGCCATAAAAAACAATGGGATTGAACCTACCATCAAATCTTTGCAGAAGGCAAACACCTATACCCTCCTGGCTGGCATCAGTCACTAATGTGAATGGTTTGCTGAAATCTGGAAATTTCAGAGCTAGGGGATTCATTAACGTGTCCTTAAGTTTTTGAAAACTTACTTGTTGCGGTTTTCGCCAATGAAATTGAATGTCTTCCCGCAATATATCTTTTAGAGGAGCTGCTATGCTAAAAAATCCTTTCACAAATTACGAAAAAATCCTGCCATTCCTAGGAATGAATTAATTTCTTTCTTTGATTTTGGGGTACGAAAACCTGCTATTGCTTTGACTTTATCGTCATGTACACTAACCCCTTCCTTAGATATGACATGACCTAAATGTGTGATTTGCTTCTTCAAGAAGGAACATTTAGCTAGCTTAATTTTCAATCCTGCTAACCTAAGTCTCCTAAGTACTTCCTTAGGCACTTTTAGGTGATGCGCGATCGAGTCTGTTGCAATTAATATATCAACCATGTAAACAAAAACATTTTTACCCAATAACCTGTGCAAAACTGTGTTTACCAACCTCATAAAGGTCATCGGACTACCTGATAAACCGAACAGCATCTGCGTAAATTCATAGTGTCCCTTGGGCACTGAAAAGGCTTTATATTCCTTAATATTTTCACTAAGAGGGACCTGCAAAATACCCTGCGTTAAATCTATTGAGGTATAAATATTATGTCCCCCAATTTCTACAAAAAGATCTGGTATGCATGCGACTGGGTGACGGTCAGAAATTGTCTTTTTATTCAAACATCTAAAATCGATGCATGCTCGGACAGAGCCGTCCTTCTTAGGCACTGCTAACAGAGGAAAGTTGTATGGAGACGCACTAGGTCTAATGATCCTTCCTTTTCCCTTTTACTGACCTCTTTTTCTACTTGTTCTCTGATTTTGAAAGGTATGTGGTATGCAGGAATAAAAATGGGTTTCGTACCTTCCTCTAAGTTTACCTTATGCTCTAACACAATAGACAATCCCAGTTTATGCCCTCGTAAAGCTACCGTGTCCCTAAATTCTGCCAAAAGTTCGCTTACCGCTTCTTTTTGCTCTTTATAATCTGCATTAGCTAAATGTTCTCTAAATGTTTTCTTTTTTTGATTACATTTCTGCCTCTGAAAACTCAGTTTTCCACTCTACTGAACCACTGTCATTACTCCAATCTTGGAGATCTACCACATGTATTCTTCTGGTGTTTCCTAACTGTATCATTACAGTTCAGTAATTCGATCCATGTAAAACCAGTGTTTGATACACTGTTCACTGATGAAGTGCTAATAACCACTGTTAGTTTCTTGCTACCCTCAATTACGCATACTTCCCTGGGCTTTTTCACTTCTCTCAATTTGACTTTTACCATAGTCTTTGAACCTGGCATTAAAATAACATCCTCTGATAAAATACATTTATATTTGTGGTTAGTACCTCTCTGTTCCCCGATCCCATAAATATCACCACCCATGGTTCTCATTGCATCCACTAAGACCCCATTGTTAGTATCAGGAATAATATCAGTATTAGTATCCGCATCACCGCTGTTATTCCCCGTATCATCAGTGTGGGTTTTGGTATCACCACTCCCCATATCCCTGGTATCATTACCATTAGTGCTGCCAAAATCCCCCCTATTATCAGTATTCCCCATATCCTCAGTTTCACTTGCGTCCTAATAGGGATAAAAACACCGGGTATTCCAACCGTTATACCACTAACACCTGCGTAGATCGATATCTTGTGTCTTCTACATGTAAGGGTTGCCCAGCAAATATCTGTTGCCCAACGCAACACCTTTTATAACCAATAATGGTTCTATTAACACTCTATCATCCAGAGTAGATTCATCCATCACACTAAAAACTGTGGATGCAAACAACATATTGGCTCAAGTAAATTATCGAGTTCCTTCTATCAAATTTACACTTGAGTTAAAGAAAGATAATTGTTTGCCTTTTCTGGACATTTATGTTAAAAAGGGTACATTTTAATTGTAAATTTAGTATTTCTAGAAAAAACAAAAATTATTATTATATATATATATATATATATATATATATATATATATATATATATATATATATATATATATATATATATATATATATGTGTGTGTGTGTGTGTGTGTGCGTGTGTGTGTGTGTGTGTGTGTATGTATATATATGATTATAATCCCTTTAGCCCGTGATTGATTTATCACACCTATCCACAGGTGAAAAATAAGACAGGCCATACACAAATTAAGTCGTCAACATATCTAAACCAAGGTACATTACGTGGAATTATATTATTTAAAATTTTCTTTAAAAAAAATTCCATTACTGAGCACTGGGGAAAGAGGGTTTCCCATTGCCATATCAAAATTTTGTGAGTAGAATTTTCCATTGAATTCAAATTTACAGTCTTTAACACATAATTTTATCAGTTCAATTAAGGTGCTTTTAGAAAATGGAATATCCAGCTGTTTGTTTTCTAATAATTCCGATAGAAACTCCAATAAATCATCAATAGGCACTTTTGTGAATAGAGATACTACATCAAAGCTCACAAGTTTCGATTCACTATTAACTTTTACACTATTTAGTTTATCTATCAAGTCCATATTATTCTTAATATTGGCATTAGAGATGTTACCTACCAATTTGTTAAGGATATCCACTAAATATTTTGCTCATTTATAAGATGCGGAGCCCACTGAGCTGAAAATTTGCTTGTACTACCTTATAATAGTAATATGAAAGATATCCCACATTTCCTGAAGAATTTTGGTGTTAATTTAGTTTTTAAAAACAATAAAACAATGAAACAGGTACTTATTAAGAACTCCCCCGACAATGCTAAGGGATGTGTATATAAAATCCCGTGTAAGTCTTGTGACAACTTTTACATTGGTCAAACGGGGAAAGCACTGGAAAAAAGAATAGAACATAAACAATGTGTGAGATATGCACAGGGATATAGTGGTATATTTGTACATGTTAGTGGGAACAATCATGCTATTAACTGGGAAGGGGCAAAAAAGCTGGTGTGTTCTAATAATGCATTGGAAAGGAATATCATTGAATCTAGTTTTATAAAAGAAAGTTACAACAATAATATGAACATCAGTCAAGGAATGTATAAACTTGATCCTTTAATATCAAAAGAAATTTGTAATCTGTTTAAATTTTAAGGTAGGCTGTAGAGATATATGACAAATGGGATTATTATATTTGTAAACACAGTAAAGGGGGCAGTAGTGGTAATGAGATGTTCAACCCCGCCTCCCTGACACCTGTCAGGTGTGGACTTGTACCCTCAGCGGTAGTATCCTTTGAGAATTTATTGTAAATTTTAGCCAAATGATTTTTGAAAGCCACTCCTACCTTGACACATGCCTGTGGGTGGATCTGCAGTCTCAAACGATTGTGTGTATGTTCGTCAGTACTGTGTTTGTAGTATATATACTCGTGAATTCTAATACTATGTATCAGTCCCTTGTCAATGGCTTGAAAATAAAGCCGAAACCGGTCAGGACCTACACCCTGTCTCTTTTTTTTCACCTGTGGAAATGTGAATATATATATATATATATATATATATATATATATATATATATATATATATATATATATATATATATATATATATTATATATATATATACATATATATATATATATATATATATATATATATATATATATATATATATATATATATATATATATATATATACTATTATTCTGGACATCATATAGGTATAAAAATTTCACTTTTTTCATAGAATTTTTCTTCGAGCCTTGCATCCTTAGTTTTTAGATAAAAAATTAAAAACTTCAGAAAAATAGGAAGAAATCTATGCTACCAACATATATAATGGATATTTGCTACTATACAGCTATTGAGACCTATGAAAAATTGGAAAGAACACAAGAATTCCCCTCAAACACCCTTTGTTTGCCACATTTTATTGGAGTTGAAGCTGCAAAAGCTGTTTTTTTATTGCTTAATACAAATGTATCCTCCATATATAATACTAATAAAAAAATACATATAAAAAATAACCCCTAAAAATAGCAGTATCATATATGAAATTCCATGTGTGGATTTTGATTTATTTTGGTTTGGTCAGACCATTAACGAATTGAACACCAGATTAAAACCACACAAATACTCAGTAACAGCAGGTCATACTAATAATGCTCTATTTTTACATTTAAGCGAAAGGTCTCTCAGAATACGTTGGACGCAAAGCCAAATATTGTCATGTTGTAACGAAACTATGGTGGGTAGAAGTCCTAGCAGGATAAAAAAAAAAAGTTGGGAGATCACAGAATGGTCAACGGATTAACATCGAAATCTACTTATTAGTAATCCTCTTTATTCTATCTTTCAGTTCTTTCATGAACTAATGTCTTATTACAGGATCAAAATAAAATAATCGTTGACAAGTTAAAATTATTCACCCATGTTAACTAAATCAAAACAGTTCCTGGAAATAGTTTCGTTACAACATAACAATATTTGGCTTTGCGTCCAACGTATTCTGAGAGACTTTTCGCTTAAATGTAAAAATAGAGCATTATTAGTATGACCTGCTGTTACTGAGTACTTGTGTGGTTTTAATCTGGTGTTCAATTCTTTAATGGTCTGACCAAAGCAAAATAAATCAAAATCCACAAATGGAATTCTATATATGATATTGGTATTTTTAGGGGGGTATTTTTTTATAAAGCATATATATATATATAGTATATATATATATATATATATATATATATATATATATATATATATATATATATATATATGTATATGAACTTGTCTTTTTATATATTTGCTGTGTCCCTATTCTTGGTAATGTTTGTATAATCATCATATTTATAAGTCTTTGTGATTTAAAATGATACACCGTTATCCCTACATTAACCCACGAACGGATTGATCCTCGGGACGAGTAATAACAGGTTTGGGAAGGTGGACAGATTGATCCTGTAGATAAACATATTACAAGTGGAAAGAATCGGGCGGGAAAGAGGTGCCAATACTTTTATAGCCATAAATTCACTAATGGGAACTTTTCCAATGGTTAAAATCACAAGTATGGCGCCTCAGGACTTCACAGGTGCTTGTCACGTGAAGAGAATGTTCTGTGTCTCTCTCTCAATGACGTCTTTTTGTAAATTTGCTCGTAAATATACCAAGGGGTTGCTGTTGTTTTTTGTTCTTGTCTTTTACAATAGTATGTCGGGTGTAAATGTAATTTTACAAAGAAAAGTGCAAAGAAATATCAGAAAAACATGTAAAAGTAAAAAAAGTTACTGAAACTTTGTTCTCATTAAATTAATGTAAATATTTTTCAACAAAATGCTAAAAATTTGTTACTTCTATTATTTCTTATCTATTTTGATATTGTGTGAGCAGTAATTATAATTTTACACAATAAAACCAATCTATTTATTAGAAAAAATATATATAAGTTGGTAAAATTTATGATTGTGTTGTAAAAAACTCCCAACAAGGGTTTGTAAATAGTCATTTTCAACTTCTTGTGAAAGGTATGGACATTTTTTATAATTTTTTTTCTTTCATCATGCACATTTGCATATCTTCTTTTTTCCATTGATGTGTTTTATTTTCGTAAATTGGCAGACCTCAAAGTTTACCCGGCCTAAGGAACTGCATATCAATATATTTACCCATCCAGTAAGGGTTAATGAGTCGATTGCCTGTTGCGCTTTCTCCACTGCCTTCTATGAGAGGCGTCATTCCCCACCAAACCTCTCTCCATATGTTCCTTCACTTTATCTCACAAACTGATTCTATCTCACTCCTGATCTTCCTCTTACAATTTCCTACCAAACCATCTTCACTCCATCCTCATCGACCATCCAGAACACATGCCCGTTCCATCTCAATTGAGCCTCTCTTATCACCTCTGTAATCTTTACTAAGTCTGCTCCTCTTCTTATTTTGTTATTTTCCAATCTCACAAGCAGTGATATTCCCATAAACCCCCTCAGCATTCTCAGCTCTGTTCTCTCAAGCTTTACTTCCTCTTTTCTACTTAGAGCCTATGTTTCAGATCCATACATTAACACTGGTCTTATGACACTGCTATAGATCTTGACTCTTAGCTTGATTGGCATTTATCACATACCACACCAGCTACCTATCTCCACTTCCCCCGTGCAACTTGTATCCTACTGTCAACTCCAGTCTTACATCCTCCCTCGTGGCTTAAAGTAGATCTTAAGTATTTAAACTTTTCTTTCTGTTTTAGAATCAAGCCTCTCCTTTCTTGTATCACTAATATGTCTCCATCTTCCCTACTGCTCACCAAAACCTCTATTTTATTCACATTCACCTTTACTCCACCCCTCTCTAATGACTCCTGCTACTCTCCAACCCTTCTCTTTAGGCTGTCCTCATTTTCGGCACTAATCTCCAGATCTTCAGCTTACAGCAACTCGCACAGCACTTCATTCCTGATCTCTTCACTTAACACATCCATGACCAGCAGAAACAAAAATTGGCTTAATGCTGACCCCTGGTATAATCCAACACTAACCTCAAAGTTTTCTTTTTCCCCACCTGCTGTTATTACTGTTGTGCACGTTTTTTCATATATCATCTCGACCAGCCTAACGAACTTTTCTGGGATGTTACTTTGGCCCTTCCCCTAATATGACCCAAGTGGTCTTAAGAATCACCTTCTATCAACGGTCAAACATTTATAAGCATAGTAAATCTCAATGAAAAATATTTATTAATTTACATCTCCTAATAAGCCCTTTAAAGACGAATACTAGTTTTTGGAGAAAAATGCACTACCTTACTTCCTGTAAAGCACTGTAGATGCTGCTTTCTGATGGCAGTGAGTCAAGTTAACTTTCACCTAATGAGAGAGAGAGAGAGAGAGAGAGAGAGAGAGAGAGAGAGAGAGAGAGAGAGAGAGAGAGAGAGAGAGAGGCTCTCTCTCTCTCTCTATCTCTCTAACTATGATTTTACATCTTACCAACTATGATGCAACTTTCTGATTGCAGTGAATCAAGTTAACTTCACCCAATGAGAGAGAGAGAGAGAGAGAGAGAGAGAGAGAGAGAGAGAGACTCTCTCTCTATCTCTCTCTCTCCCTCTCTAACTCTGGTTTTACTCCTTACCAACTATTATCCGTAAGTGCAATTTTTCAGGAGAGCAGCACATAGATTATTGGAATATGAAATCTTTGAACTTAAGAACATAATTTTCTAAATTTCCTGTCTCACACGTTTATGCTACATATGAGATTGATGTGTAGCACAATTATCGCTACAGGTTACCTATTAAACAAATGAACAAATGTTAATTCTTAAGGATACATAAGACTGGTTAAACAATACACTAAATTAGAGTGTTTTTTTTTACAAGAAAAACTCACTAAACGCCTACTTTTTGCAAACCGTCGTTAATTGTATTTGCTAATTTTTTATCCAAGGTAATTAGTTCCTGGAGATGTTTAAAAGTCCCTTTTCAATTTACTCAGGAAAAAATGAGCTTTCCACTCTGTTTGAGTTCTCTTTTGTCAGCATTCCAGTCTTTTAATCTAATTATTTAAGAAAATAATGTGGATACAAAATTTTTCCTTTTTTTCATTTAAAACTTACTTAGTGGTACCTATAGTTTTACAGTAAACTAGAAAAAGCAAACGAACAAACCATTATTTGACAGTTTCCCTTGTTCGAATGTCCTTATCTCCAAAACTAATCATTGACATTTTGGGTTGCCTTTCAATTCCCTGTTTAAATTTCTCTCACGATCTTGAAATTAAACTATACGGCTCAGATGCCTAATCTCAATAATAATAATAATAATAATAATAATAATAATAATAATAATAATAAATAATAATAATAAATATAATAATAATAATAATAAGAAAAGAGGCAACAGAATCAACCATCTGATGTTCATGGACGACATCAAGCTGTATGGTAAGAGCATCAAGGAAATAGATACACTAATCCAGACTGTAAGGATTGTATCTGGGGACATCAGGATGGAATATGATAAAAGCCATAAACACATGGGCAGTGCCAGTAATCAGATACAGCGCAGGAATAGTGGAATGGACGAAGGCAGAACTCCGCAGCATAGATCAGAAAACCAGGAAACATATGACAATACACAAAGCACTACACCCAAGAGCAAATACGGACAGACTATACATAACATGAAAGGAAGGAGGGAGAGGACTACTAAGTATAGAGGACTGCGTCAACACCGAGAACAGAGCACTGGGGCAATATCTGAAAACCAGTGAAGACGAGTGGCTAAAGAGTGCATGGGAAGAAGGAATACTAAAAGTAGACGAAGACCCAGAAATATACAGAGACAGGAGAATGACAGACAGAACAGAGGACTGGCACAACAAACCAATGCACGGACAATACATGAGAAAGACTAAAGAACTAGCCAGCGATGACACATGGCAATGGCTACAGAGGGGAGAGCTAAAGAAGGAAACTGAAGGAATGATAACAGCGGCACAAGATCAGGCCCTAAGAACCAGATATGTTCAAAGAACGATAGATGGAAATAACATCTCTCCCATATGTAGGAAGTGCAATACGAAAAATGAAACCATAAACCACATAGCAAGCGAATGCCCGGTACTTGCACAGAACCAGTACAAAAAGAGGCATGATTCAGTGGCAAAAGCCCTCCACTGGAGCCTGTGCAAGAAACATCAGCTACCTTGCAGTAATAAGTGGTACGAGCACCAACCTGAGGGAGAGATAGAAAACGATCAGGCAAAGATCCTCTGGGACTATGGTATCAGGACGGATAGGGTGATACGTGCAAACAGACCAGACGTGACGTTGATTGACAAAGTCAAGAAGAAAGTATCACTCATTGATGTCGCAATACCATGGGACACCAGAGTTGAAGAGAAAGAGAGGGAAAAAATGGATAAGTATCAAGATCTGAAGATAGAAATAAGAAGGATATGGGATATGCCAGTGGAAATCGTACCCATAATCATAGGAGCACTAGGCACGATCCCAAGATCCCTGAAAAGGAATCTAGAAAAACCAGAGGCTAAAGTAGCTCCGGGCCTCATGCAGAAGAGTGTGATCCTAGAAACGGCACACATAGTAAGAAAAGTGATGGACTCCTAAGGAGGCAGGATGCAACCCGGAACCCCACACTATAAATACCACCCATCGAATTGGAGGACTGTGATAGAGCAAAAAAAAAAAAAAAAAAAAAAAATAATAATAAATAATAATAATAATAATAATAATTTAATAATAATTAATAATAATAATAATTAATAATAATAATAATAATAATAATAATAATAATAATAATAATATTGATGATAAGGCTCATGGAAAAACAAATCATGGTGATGAGATCTGACTTGAGTAAACTTAAGAGATGGCAGAAAAGAAGCGAGAAAACAAGGGAGGAACTGAACGAGAAATACAAGTTCAAGAGAAGGGACTAAATAACACAATAGAAGATACAGAACAGAGGCTTAAAGCCAAAGCATGTAAGATCCAACGGTACATGAACGGGAACAAGGGATACCAACAGAACAATCTCTTCAGAACCAACCAGAAAAGATTATACAGCCAACTAACAGGGAAAGACAACCACCCGAAAATTCTTGAAGTTGAACCGAGTAACAGACTCTGGGAAAACATATGGAGTAATCCAGTATCACACATCAAACATGCAACATGGCTCCAAGAAATCAAGCAGAAGAAATGGGAAGAATACAACAAAAATATATCGAGATCACGACAGACACAATCACACACCAACTAAAGAAAATGCCAAACTGGAAAGCCCCATGTCCCAATGAAGTTAATGGATACTGGCTCAAAAACTTAAAGGCAATGAATAGCAGAACAACTCCAGCATTGTATCACAAACCACCATGTACCCAAATGGATGACCACGGAGAGAACCTCCATAGTACAAAAAGACAAGAACACGGGAAATATAACAAGTAACTACCGGCCTATCACCTGCCTACCAGTAATGCGGAAGTTATTAAAAGGTATCATCAGTGAAAGGCTATGCACTACCTAGAGGATACAAACACCATCCCCCACCAACAGAAAGGCTGCAGAAGGAAGTGTAGGGGCAAAAAAGGCAAAATCCTGATAGACAAAATGGTAACAAAGAATAGTAAGAGAAGGAAAACCAACCTAAGCATGGCATGGATTGACTTACAAGAAAGCCTTCGTCATGATACGACATGCATGGATAATAGAATGCTTGAAAATATATGGAACAGAGGAAAACACCATCAACTATCTCAAAAATGCAATGAACAACTGGAATACAGTAATTACAAGCTCTGGGATAAGACTAGGAGAGGTTAACATCAGGAAAGGGATATTTCAAGGCATCTCACTGTCCCCACTACTCTTCATAGTAGCCATGATTCCCATTACAAAAGTACTACAGAAGATGGATGCTGAGTACCAACTCAAAGAAGAAGACAACAAAATTAACCATCTGATGTTCATGGACGACATCAAGCTGCATGGTAAGAGCATCAAGGAAACAGTCTGTATGAATTGTATCAGGGACACCAGGATTGAGGTTGGAATAGAAAAAATGTGCTTTTGTGAACATGTAAAGAGGCAAAGGAACAAGGACAGAAGGGATAAAACTACCAGATTGGAATAGCATCAAACACATAGATGAGACAGGAATAATTTGAAGGAGAAGATATAAAACACCAAGAGATGAAGGACATGCTCAGGAAAGAATGCATGCAGAGACTTAAGGCGATACTCAAGTCAAACCTTAATGCAGGAAATATAATGAAAGTCATAAACACATGGGCAGTACCAGTAATCAGATACAGCACAGGAATAATGGAGTGCATGAAGGCTGAATTCTGCAGCATAGACCAGACCTAGGAAACACATGACAATACACAAAGCACTACACCCAAGAGCAAATAGAGACAGACTAAATGTAACACGAAAGGAAGGAGGGAGAGGGCTACTAAGCATAGAGGACTGAGTCAACATCGAAAGCAGAGAACTGGGGATATATCTGAAAACTGAAGACGACTGGTTAAGGAGTGCATGGGAAGATGAACTGACAAAAGTAGACGAAGACCAAGAAATATACAGAGACACAAGAATGACAAACAGAACAGAGGAATGGCAGAACAAACCAATGCATGGTAAGTAGATGAGACAGACTAAAGTGCTGGCCAGTGATGAAACATGGCAATGGTTACAGAGGGGAGAACTCAAGAAGGAAACGGAAGGAATGATAATTGCAGCACAAGACCACATAGCAAGCAAATGTCTGGCACTTATGCAGAACTTGTACAAAAAGAGGCACGATTCATTAACAAAAGCTCTCCACTGGAGCCTGTGCAAGAAACACCAGCTACCTTGCAGTAATAAGTGGTACGAACACCAACCTGAAGGCGTGATAGAAAACAATCAAGCAAAGATTCTCTGGGACTGTGATAGCAGAACAGATACGTCCCAATAGACCAGACATGACGTTGATTGACAAAATCAAGAAGAAAGTATCAGTCATAGATGTTGCAATACCATGGGACACCAGAGTTGAAGAGAAAAAGAGAGAAAAAAGATTGATATGTATCAAGATCTGAAAATAGAAATAAGAAGGATATGGGATGTGCCAGTGGAAATTGTACCCATAATCATAGGAACACTAGGAACAATCCCAAGATCTCTGAAAAGGAACCTGGAAAAAATAGATGCCGAAGTAGCTCCAGGGCTCATGCAGAAGAGTGTGCTCCTAGAAACAGCACACATAGTGAGAAAAGTGATGGACTCCTAAGGAGGCAGCATGCAATCCGAAACCCCAGACTATAAAAACCACGCAGTGGAATAGGAAGACTGTGATAGCTAGTTGCCAAATTGTTTTTCGTAAAATTTATCATTTTTCACGGATGAGTCACTAAACCTTTGAGATGCCTGTGCTTATTTTAGCTCGGCTCGTGTGTGACTCTTCACAATTATTTGAAAATCAAATCCCTTGAAATATATTGGTAATTCCGACGAAATGTTCAAGGACTTTTCCTGAATAAGATGCAAACATGGATATATATCTTTTTCACACCGAGATGCATCTCAAAGAATACTATTCCTATTCAGATCACATGACAGGAATTCTCTTCTTCTGGATATGATTAGGATTTTTTTTATGCCTAGACCTTTTTAGATTCTGATTTGACAACATAAAACTATGTAGGTTTAGAGGACACTATAGAACAGAAAGCCTCACACAGATCTATTTTACATGAAACTTTATATTAGATCAGCTTTTCCTTTTGTAATAAGATTTATTCAACTCTTCAAACTCCTTCTAAGCTCTGTCAACAAGAACAGAGGTGAAAAACTTAAAATAAATCTGTTCCAAGGTGGAGTAAATCCTTTAACATGTCCGTATGACCAACTGCACATGACGCTTTCCTTATTCTCATTCCTCCGAGACATCGATGGTCTCAACAAAAGCAAAGCCTTAAAAGGCTGAAATCATAATCATCATCTCGTGAGAAAGTCAACAATTAAGCTTCAGTTTAATGGGTATAAGATGCTTTGTCTGAGTTTGAGCCTTTGTAAGAATTTTTTATTCACTCCTTAATATCAAAAAATGTAAACAATCGTTGTTGAGTGGATCCTTGTAAGAGACTCCTGTTTCATTTACAGGTCCGTGATGTTTGTGCTGCTGCTATGTTTTGCTCACATTTCGAGACTGCTTTAAGATTTTTGAGATTACTCCCTTCCTATTCAATGTCGCTTTTAGTTCCTGTAAAAGGAAACTATTGAGGTGGCTATTTGTTTGTTCCGTCCGCACTTTTTCTGTCCAGCATGTTATTAAAACTGCATAGCCTAGAAGGCTACAAACTGGCATGTTGATCATCAACCCTCCAATCATCAAACACCCTAAATTGCAGCCCTCTAGCCTCAGTTTTTTTTTTTTTTTTTTTTTTTTGAAGGCTAAAGTTAGCAATGATCGAGCGTCTGCCACCATTGTAGGCACCAACAACACCAGCCACCACCGGGTCATGGCTGAGAGTTTCAAGTAACAGTATACGCTGTACAGAAAACTCAATTGCACCGAAGAAACTTCGGCGTATATTTTCTTGTTTTGACTTATTTTCACATATATTTATCTCTTCTGATTACCAGTTTTCGTATTATTTTGCCATTTCTGTCTATAATATTTCACTAACTGGCTCTTATTCATCTCACCCATTCAGGCCCCTCCTCTGAGTATGTTTTTTATGTTTTCCTTCACTCCGCATATCGTTTTCTTTCTGTTTCCTTTATTTCTAAGTTTCTTGTATTAGTTATCTGTTATTTCAGTAATATTACAAGTTTCCTAGATTTTTTTACTTTCAATTATTTCTTTTTACCGTTCAGCTTCTTCCCCTTGATATATTTGGGCGGGGTGGGAGTAGGGCTGGGTGGGGATGTGGCGGTGAAGCTGTGGCACAAGAATATTTAGTGTTCCTGTTCCGCAGTGAGTCTTTAGGGCAAAGGTCGCTGGAGTTAAAGGTGAATAGATGAAACAATAAATTGCAGAACATAAACTGGCATAAGTAAGGGAAGTATAATTATCAGAATTTCGGCTTAGTAACTCAAAACAAATATTGGTGGGTTACACTTTTATTATTCTCCTTCCACAAACATTATCATTAGGCATTTGCGATACTGTATACAACAGGATTCCGCGCACTCATAAATCACCTCCAATGCTGTTTTTATTTTCTTTATTTTCTTTTTTTTTTAGTTCAAATTATTTCATGAAATGATGAATGTGTTAATTTTCTTAAGGTAGCATCACAAACTTTCTTAAATAACAAGTTGAATGCTGAAACTGTTTCATTGGGTATTGTGTGAATGTTATCCACAAGTGTTTGTCAGATGTAAAAAAAAAAAAATATAAAAAAAAAAAAAAAAAAAAAATCTGCTTGAAGCATAGCACAATACGGAGTCAGGATATTGCTTCAACACTGGTGATGAAAAGCATGACAAAATAAGACAAAAGGTGGAACAAACGGATTAAAATTCTGAATTGATTTTCATTTATCTTTCCGAAATTTCAACACATTAGGAATATCATGGCTGAGAATTTGCACTGCTTTTTTTTTAAATAGGGTATAAAAATGGCTTAATAGTTAAGAAGGTAATGTTAAATCTAATTACTAGCCTAAGAACAAACATAACGCCAAGTAACGCCAAATACAGCAGGATGATATCGACGCTAACAACAGCGAAATTATAGTCCGCCTATTTTTCCAGACAATGAAAGGGAGTTGAAATGGAGTGCTCCCTTCGATTCCGTTATTTAATATTTTTCCACTTGGTTAAACTATTGCAAGTCTGGTGCTTTCCATTAATTCATTAATTGACGAGAGGTACTTCCCTAATGAGCATCAATACCAGGCAGGCATTGTTGCCATTGATAATTTGATTAAATGAGGAGAGAGTCCTTTACCTTCTTGATATCTGAATTTCTTCGTAGTATTAACATAAACAGTTTTACCCGGCTAAAATACTTCGAACGTGTGAACACGTGTAGGTAAGTCAAAAGAATGGCTTCCTTAAAATATCGGTAACATTTCTCTTCAAGGTAGTAAATTGCCATAAAAAGTCTATTTACTGAGACAACAGAAGGAAGCTAGCCGAAATAGCACGCTGCTATTAAGTTTGGCGTAATAGTTCTATTTAACATGTATCCTTTTATTCCTGCTCGTCAAATTCGTAATTGCAATAGAAATTATAGGAATAGTCCAGCATACATTTAATCATTTAACTGAAAAACTTTTTGGAACATCCAAAGCTTCTTAAAATGCCTGAATAATTTTTCTGAGGGCAATGATTAACTGATTTACTGATGTTCCCTATATGATAATAAGGAAGGAGCTAATCCAAACTGAAGTTTAAGGACCCATCTTCACCAAAGAAGTTTGTGTGAAAAACTTAGAGAATAATAATCGCAAATCCAGCATGTCATCAATAATCCTTTTTGCAAGAACACCTATGGCATTTGACATATTATTAGAACCAAGAGGCATGTAATATAGAAAGGAAAAAAAAAGGCCGAGTTATTTGGGATAAGCAGACTTTAGAGAAGAGGACGATCCTTTGTAAAGTTCGAGTAGGAATACCTCTCATGGTTTGGAAGTTGGCTATTTCAGGTCGAGGAACCGGGCCGGGGGAGAAGGTGACGGGAAGAAGGTGACGGGAAGAAGGTGAAGCGGAATAAAAGGACAGGGTTAGAGGAGGGATTCTTTGCCAATGTAAGAACTAGCCATTAGGAGGAAGAAGATATGGGAAGATGGTAGAAATGCATTATAAATAAGAAATTTATTGGAAAAGAAAGCAATGGGTTTAAAACAGTCGATGGAAGACTGAAAGAGAAAAGTATTAGGAAGACAGAAGCCTAAATTAATTACAGAATAGAGAAAGCAAAACAAGGTAGGAGTCACGATTAGACTGAGGGTAATGCCTGAGTCATACAATGGTGATTCAAGACCACCAACCGTCGTAATGGCTGTGTTTGGCAATCTATTAGCATCATTATCTAGCCTTGGCCACAAAAAAAGGAATAAATAAATAAATAAAATAAAATAAAATAAAATAAAATAAAATAAACAGATAAATAAAGCCAGCTGATTAGGACACCATGACATCATAAGCAATGATCCATCACGACAGTCTTTCGCACGTCGAGATTTGATTACGTATTTATGGGGTCATACGCGCCAGGCAACGATGATTTGAGGCCAGGCCCACGTTTGAAGGTTTTTACATGGCGGCGGCGTCTGGAAAGGCATTAGGATTCACGACGGTTTAAATGCAATTTAGTTACGTAATACGCCGGTAGACGCAATGCCACTGTCATGTATCATGAACATGGATGCTACCATAATATAATAAGTATATTAACAATAATGAGAATCTTAAACCCAATCTATGCTTTACTAAAAATAGAAAATGTCTTTTCATCTCTTACTTCAGGATATGATAATAGATTATATTTGATTACATTACCAGCTCCCTGACTTATTTGTATAAAAGAAAAACATGTTTAAAAACTGTAAATACTTGAAAATACTGAGAATCTTGATTTCCATATATATACATG